>NC_083764.1:5808808-5841308 GCF_963514075.1 Conger conger
GGCGGGGAACTACAAGTCCCCGATCGAGCTGTGCAAGGACGTCCGGCTGATATTCAGCAACTCCAAGGCCTACACGCCCAGCAAGAAGTCCCGGGTACGAGAGTCTGCTCTCACTTACATCCAGACCTATGATCCAAAAACGAAAAAAACCTGCCCATCTGCTCCCCCTGTCGAAATGAACCAGGCCAGATCAATAGAGCGCAGAAAAGAAGTATTTGAATCCAAAGCAAATACGAGTTCAAGCCAGGTCTGGTTACATCAGCATTAAGATTGTTCAGTTGAGAACATTCTGATCATATGTTTGTGATCTCAAACCTTAAAGGGTTATAATGGAAGGAACAGTCAGTTCAGTCCAACATCCAAAACATGTACCGGTTAGGCAAATTGGGGGATTAACTGGATGTTGCTATGAATGAGCATGTGGGCTCAGTCAACCTTACACTGCATATATAGAAAATATATATATATATATAATTTTTTTAATAACTGGGAATACACTGCGTTTGACCTTTGACCCCTCCTCCTCCCTCTGCAGATATACAGTATGAGCCTGAGGCTGTCGGCCCTGTTCGAGGAGCACGTCACCGCCATCCTGTCGGACTACAAGTCGGCGCACCGCTTCCAAGCGGGCAACAAGCTGACCTGCCTGAGGAACAAACGGGCCCGCAGCCCCTCCCCCGCCAGCAGCACCGCCTCCAGGTGAGGACCCGCCCGGGGGGGGGGGGTTGTGGGTAATGTAGTTTTAGTGCTCAGAATTCTCCCCCTGCTCATTCTCCGTGTCCTTCTTGTGCCTTCTCATTATTATATTCAATTTTGTTGATGCCATTTGTAGTAGATTAAGGGAATTATGGTAGCTGTAGCTTACAGTAGCATTAGGAGGTTTATAGTAGATTTAAGAGTTGTAGTTTATCGTAGTTGTAGTTTATACGAGGTAAAGGATGTAGTTTATAGTAAAAGGCAGAACATAAGATTTTCTATATAAAGGAAAAGTGTATGTTTATTGATCTTTTTATTAGTATGATTGACATTTATTTGACAAACCCACAATTAGTGTGTGTGGTGTGTGTATGTATGTATGTATGTATGTGTGTGTGTGTTTGTGTGGTGCATTTGTGTGTGTGTGTTTGAGTTGTGCATTCGTGTGTGTGTGTGTGTGTGTGTGTATGTATGTATGTGTGTGGTGTGTGTATGTATGTATGTATGTATGTATGTATGAATGTATGTGTGTGTGTGTGTCTGTGTGGTGCACGTGTGTGTGTGTGTGTGTGTGTGTGTGTGTGTGTGTGTGTGTGTGTGGTGCATGTGTGTGTGTGTGTGTGTGTGTGGTGCATGTGTGTGTGTGTGTGCCTGTGTGTGTGCCTGCATGTGGGTGTGTGTGTGGTGTGTGTGTGTGTGTATGTGTGTGTGTGTGTGTGGTGTGGTGTGTGTGTGTGTGTGTGTGGTGTGCATGTGTGTGTGTGTGGTGCATGTGTGTGTGTGTGTGTGTGTGTGGTGTGTGTGTGTGTGTGTGTGCCTGCATGTGGGTTCACGCGCTCTGCTCTCCCCCCCCCCCCCCCCCCAGCCCCGAGCGGAAGCGGAGGGCCAGCAGGGCCCCCCCGAAGCCCGACGCGGCCGCCTCGTCCCTGTCCCCGGGGCCCGCGCGGCCCCCGGCCCTCAGGCAGAACCTGCCCCTGCTGAACGGCCGGGCGGAGTCCCAGGCGCCCGTGCGCACGCGTAGCTCCGCCCGCTTCAGCAACCACTGCGCCGCCGAGCCCCCCGCGGCCTCGGCCCCGCCCCCGGGCCCCGCCCACCACCGCGCCGGCCCCGCCCACGGCAAGACGGGCCCCGCCCACGGCAAAACAGGTGACCGCCCACCCGGAGAGGAGAAGGCTGTGTATGTCAGCGGAGAATGAGCTTTTTATTCGTGCTGAGCGATTACGGTTTGTTCACTGTGGTTCTGTTCAATTTCCTGTTCGGTTTTTTTTCCCTTTTTCCCCCCCCCTTGGAAGTAAAGAGATTTTACTTTGATTAATTACTTATACGCTTTGAAAAACATTAAATGTCTAAATTTAATCGCTTAGCACTACTTCGTTTGTGTATGTTTTCACTGTTATAAGATAACATTTTATACAGAAATTGGATAAAATGTCCAAAATTCCTGAGCTTAACTTCCCATGGAAAAATTGTTGGATATTTTGCGACGGGGTTTACTAAAGACAAGTTTAACTTCCGTTTACTATCCGTTCTCATCCCTGCTGTCGTTTTCATTTGTTCCCGTAGCGACGGAATCGCCGAAATACCTCAGAGCCCACAACTCGATGTCGCCGGCGAGCGTCTCGAACGACGCGGACCACGGCCGGGGGTCCTCGTCCACCGACATCGCCCGGGCCACGCGGCGGAAACTCAGAACGCCCGTGCGACACCAGCCAGGTGAGTGCAGCCTCACCTGCTGTGACGCAGAGCCCCTTAACCTGCTCGTTGTGTTGTTATTATTACGGTCATTTCACCGGCGCTTTCATCCAAAGGGACTTGCGGTTGATTAGACTAAGCAGGGACCGATCGCCCCCCGGAGCAATGTAGTGTTAAGGGCCTTGCTCAGGGGCCCAACGGCTGTGTGGATCTTATCGTGGATACACCGGGGCTTGAACCACCAACCTTCCGGTTCCCAGCCAAGCACCTTATTGATCATTACAGATGAGGTTCCAAGCAAAATAAAGTCATATATTTAGTGTCAGATAAAATCCCAGCTAAAAAAAATGTTCTCCTAATGTTACTGGAATGTTTTGTCAGTTTTGTTATAACTTTGCCACTACGTAGCAGCAACATTGTGAGAACATTTGTGTTAGCTGGGATGAGTGTCCATTTTGTGGGAAGGCCATAGCTTTTCATTCTCTCTAACTTTTTGTACTGTTGTTCTTTGTTATTGCCTTATTTATAATGTATATTTTGCTCCCTTTAATGTGCTACTGTCTTGACCCGGTCTCTCCTGTAAAAGGGATGTAACATCTCAAGAGACTTCCTTGTGAAATAAAGGTTAAATACATGTTATTTTCTACATTTCTCTGGTCTCTTAGCGACGGCTCAGAACAGCATGCAGCTGAACGGCCACAGCAGTCATGTGACCCTGGGCGTGGGCCGAAGGGGGCGGAGACCGAAGGTGGAGACGGTGGTTGCCATGCAACGGGCAGCCCAGCGAACGCCCGCGCCGGCCACGCCCAAGACCCCTCCCGCGCCCGCGGAGCCTCCCGCCAAGCCGCCGGGGAAGAAGAGGGGCCGCAAGAGCAAGAAGGAGCTGGAGGCGCTGCGGGGGGAGGCGCTGCGGGCGGGGGCGCGCTGGGGCGCCGCGGCCCAGGAGGAGCGCGAGGAGGAAGAGGAGGAGGAGGAGGAGAGGGAACAGTCCACCAGCGACGAGGCTGGCACCTCCTCCGCGGGCCTGGAGGCGGGGCAGCCCGAGCAGGGGGCGGGGCCGGGGCGACCCCGCCGCGGCAGGAAGCCCAAGGCCCTGAAGGAGCGGGAGGAGGCCACCTCCGCCGCGAGCCCCGCCCACAGCCCCGCCCCCGCCCCCTCCAGCCCCAAGGTCCTGAGGAGGAGCAGCAGGAGGCACAACGAGGAGCCGGCCCCGCCGCCCCCGGCTGCCCCCGCGGAGAGGGAGGCGCAGCGGCTGGGGGCGGAAGAGGGGGAGGCGCGGGGCGGGGGGGAGGAGGACGAGGAGGAGGAGGAGGAGGATGAGGAGGAGGACGGGGGGGCGTCCAAATGCCTGATGAAGACGCGGAACCAGGGCCGCCGGACGGCCTTCTACAACGAGGACGACTCCGAGGAGGAGCAGCGGCAGCTGCTGTTCGAGGACGCCTCCATCAACTTCGGCACGTCCAGCAAGGGCCGCGTCCGCCGGCTGACCGAGAAGGCCAAGGCCAACCTCATCGGGTGGTGAGACGCCTGGACGGACGGACACACGGACGGACAGACGCGCAGACCGTCGCGCTTTACGGATTCCTCCCCCGGGAGCGTGAAGCTCTCTCCCTGACCGGGTCGCTCGAGGACACTGCGAATCTTTGCTGCTAACTTTGTACATTCAGCGGTGAACCTTACCTGCTTCGGGACCAACCAAAACACAGGGAGAGAGAGAGGGGGGGGCGAGGGGGGGCGAGGGGGGAGTGGTGGCCATTTTCTACACACCACAGTCTCATATAGCGGTTGTTATAGTAAACCTGACTTAGCCTCTCAACGCAATATTGCAGAGTCGGGGTGTGGAAGTTTCGGGGAACGAGTCTCACTCCAGCCAGGGTGGGGGAGAACGAGGACGGTCCGTCCGGTCCTCCGTCGCTTCCGGTGTCTGTGGCAAATTCTCATTCAATGTGAAATGTTGAAAACCAGAGAAGAAGAGAAAAGGCAGAGGGGCTTTTGAATGAAGTATTTTATCTACTGAAGTCGCTCGGAAACGTCGCGCTTCGCAGCCAAGGAAAGCTGGTTTACAAAATGATTAGCTAACGAAGATACAGTCTGTTTCCTCTCCTGTGTCCATCTGCAAAGAAAATAAATGTGTCTTATCCTTTCCGGACCACTAGAGGGCAGTGTCTGAAATGGCTTTACTAAAGGTGTCGGGGCGGTGTCATCGGAACTGCATCTCTGACCCCGTTCCGACCCCGTTGGACTGGAAAGCGCAGCTTTGTGCCGATAAGAGCTTTTGTAATACCTGCGTTTTGTACAGTTTCTACTTGACAACAGGATCTAGTGCTTCACACCTAAAGCTGTTGCAATGCCACCCCGCCCCTCCCCCACTACCACTCCCCCTCTCCCATTCACCATGTGAGCGAGTGTCGATTGGTGAGATTCACTTCTGTGCAGAGGACTAGTAACTCGGTGGGAATGTGTTTTTAATTCTTTATTTTCATTTTTATTGTTTTAAATTTTATTTTCGAGTTGGTAGCCCACGGTAACAGCCCAGTCAAGGTCTTGTCATATGACGTCATTGTGTACATATGCATGCATACATAAATATATACACACACGTTTTATAAGAAAAAAAGAAATTCAAACAAATAATAAACCATCACTATATGTACAAGCTTTGTAAGGCTGAAGATAATTTGAGATGGTGTGTTTTTTGGAGGCTAGTCATATTGCAGAAGTACTGTTCTTATTGTTTTATTTTTCTTCACAACCATATAAGTCTTTAGACTATGTAAAATGTAACTTATTTTAGTCTTAGTCTGAGAGAAAATACACAAAAATGTATTACTGTGTCCTTAAAATTAGCAATAAATCGTGCCTTCATATATTTTAACATGGGGTGATTAGAGCCATGGTGTTAATGACGCGTTTAATTTCAGTTTGACGGATCTGTGACAAAATGGACGCCTCGCGTCTCCCATTGGTGTAGGCTGCGTAGCAATGCGTTTCATTCTTTCCTGGTAAGAGTTATTATCAGTGCTCGTACTTTGATTTCCGGCATTCAAGGCATCATTCATTAAGTCATCCGCAGCTAATGCTTTACGGCTGAAGTTTAAATGTGATTTATGTCAGACAGGGCGTAAAACAGGCGACACAAAAAAAATCACAAAAACTCGTGACGCTCATTATTCACCACAGGTGAATGATAGCTTTCTGAATACGCATAAGAAATCTCCAGTGAAATATTGTGTGTACGCGATATTTTAGCATATCTTGGCCTCAATATATGCTCTAATTCACCATCTTCTACTGTGAGGCTTTTCTTAGGGATAATGAGAGAAATTGGCTTTAAAAAAAAAAAAAAAACACCGTTTTTGCTAGTTCAAAATGTTCCCTGCTGCCTCGTTTTGCTGTTAGCAGTACCGTGCACATCATGCAGCCGTTATTGAAACGCGATTCAAGGTCACAACGGATTTTGGGAGTTTTGTGGGGGAAAGAGAAATGGAGTTGAGTTTGTGTTATTATCGAAAACTGCTTCCAGATGTGGTCACAGTTACCCGTCACTTAAATATCGAGTCTCCTGGTCAGTTTGTGTGATCGTCCTTGAAGCTCTACTTCAAGGACGTCGATTTACCGAAATGTTATTGAGTAAGTAACATGTTTTTAAAGGTGATCGTTTGTGCCCTAACCATTTCGCACAACTGCAAGTTTTATTGGCGCTTTTCTTGGAAATTCGGGTGATTCATGGGGAGTTACTGTTTGTGAGTCACTAGGATGAACGGTCTACAGACTGTCGATGAAAGTCGATGTCTGCCTGTTTTCCACAGGAAAGGGGAGGGAGGATTGACCGTATTGACACCGCTTAATTGTGTCTGTATTACGGACTTGGACAAGGGATGTTCATCCTGACAGCTAGCTGGGACATTTTAACACTGCAACAACAACAAAACTTTAAAAAAAGTCCTTCTCTAGAAATATTTGTCTTATATTTAGACTTATAATCTTATTTCTATTAAGTTTTTTTGGTTAAAAAAAAAAAAAAAAAAAATTGGGAGACGTAATTTAAAGATTTGACAGTGGGGTAAGAAATTTTGATTGAAGCAAACGGTAACTTAAACAAGCTGATGTTATCTACTTATTGCAAGACTAAAACACTTAAGGCAGACTTTCCAGTGAAGGTACTGCAGCTCTATTTTTTCCCCAGGAAATAATCATAACATGGCTTTCTCCATCGACAGACTTGATTATATTGCTGTTCATGTACTGTATTGAATGCACATATGGTGATCGGGGGACTGGGTGGAATATCACACTATTTAAAGAAGGATATAATAGATCGTAGGTGTTATATAAAAATAAAAACCTGGTAAATCTCCAAAAAGGCAGTTTTTCGTGCACTTTTCGTTTAAAAAGTTTGTCATTACTAAAAAAAACAACAAAAATAAAACTTTATTAGTGACTGGGGCATGGAAGGATGACGCAAGATTTCGCTTTATGTAGAACTCAAAAACGGAGAATGCGTTTTTTAATGATGCCAGCCATATTCAAAATTAATAAAGAAAGGATGAAATACTGGGCATTGGGTAGCCTGGTTGCCATGGTTTTGCGGATCTGCCATTCTGGGCTTTGGTATTGCGTGTTGCTTTGAGATGAGCGCCGTCCCTCTTTTCATATTCAGATGTGGATGGAAGTCCGCGTGTGTCTCCACAAATTCCTCTGCTTTAAAACCTGCCTGTAGCTTAACCCCGGGGAAGAAATGAAAACGCCTCTTTTTTTTTTCTTTTTTGCTTTAGGTCGTGAGTGCCCGAAGTCATCTTCTTTCTCTGGATTTAGAAAGGATCCGTACGAGGTTATGTAACGCTGCAGATGTAGGCCTATCCAATGATAGTTTCAGTTTCATATTTTATTTTTTTGCCGTGCGTTACCGTGTCGCCTCTCCCCGTGACCAGGTGGATTGGTGTTTTAACGGACAGCTCTCTCTCTCTCTCTGGATCTGGGCCTCCTTGAAGCGACCATGTCGTGCTGGTCACGACGGCAGCGAGATAAATTGAAATGACATCATCATTCTGATACCCAAGTACGGCCGCCTCAGGCGCTTTACCCGGAATGGTCACGGCTGGGATTATTCACCCCCTCCCCCTCTCTCGGACGATGCAACACCCTTCCCCCCCCCATTGTGTCCCGAGACTGAAAGGAAAATCCCCAGACATTTTACCCATAAAGAGGCGCGTTTCTTTGTACTTGGGGAAATTTAAATTCATATCAGGGAACTCCAAAATCTACGAGGTCTCCCGTCTGATCTGCTCAGCGCACTCCCTCCGCGCGTTTCTCGCAAAAACGGCTTCTCGGAATTTCTAACTGCGTTAAGAGGCCCTACTACTACAAACACAATTTAGCCAAACCCACCATTTAAAAAGACAAAAGCGGCTTTTACAGAGCGCCCCCTGCCGTGCTAGCTGTCCTTCCTTTAAAGCGCTTTTATTTCAGACGGTCGGGGAAGAGTTCAGTCACAGAGCCGCTTTTGTAGTCCAAGCAGGAAAGGAGATGGTGTGTGCTCACTAAACACTAATTCGCAGCCCAAGAACTTTGCGTCCGTACGTCCATTGTATATGTGTGAGAGTGTGTGTGTGTGTGTGTGTGTGTGTGTGTGAGTGAGAGAGAGAGAGAGAGACGTATTTGACAGAGGTGTTGTGAGATTGTGTTGAAGTTGTGAAGTTGTGAAGTTGTGAGATAGAACTGCGCTGACACCCTGAGTTGCGGGATTGTCCATTTCTTTTTTTTTTTTTAAACATTTATTTTTAGGAATTAATTTCGACAGTTTTGCCAAAGAGTGACTTTCCAAGCAGCTGACCTGACCCTATGCCCCCCCCCCCCGCACATATGATCATATCTCACAACAGTCATTTTATTTTTACTTCAGAGAAATGTTTTAGGTTTTTAGGCAAATGTATTTCAGATGCCCAATGACATATACATATACACGTGTTGATATTATATAGCCAAGATATTCTATTAAATACCTAAGGTACCAAGAAAATGACTTTTTTTGTGCAAAGATTAATACGCACTTACAGTATTTAGAGTCGTTAATACAATGTTTATCCGATAGCGAAAAGATGTATGTTAGATTATCCACTTGTATATTATTTGTAAAACCTCATGTTTAATTTAGCTTTTTGTGTGTGTGTGTGTGTGTGTGTGCGTGTGTGCGTATTTTTTGTTTTCCTTCAGATTCCATGGTGGCCACGCGACTCGTTGAGTATTGCATGTACTTAATTCTGCACTTTTACGGGCTTATCTCGTGCTGACGGGAGAAATATAAAACCGGGGAAAAACGAAAAAGAAACTAAATTCTGTTCAATGATTGTGCCTTGTATTCTTTACAATTTCTTTCCATCATGTCTTCGAAAATGTAGGCAGGGTTTTTTTTTTGGTTTTTTTTGGGGGGGGGTCATTTCTATAGAGGATTTTAGAAGTATAAAAATGCCACAGAGGCTGGATGAAGCCTGTGTTTTTTTGCATCTCTGTCCCTAACAGCAGACTGTTTGGTTTTAGAGGGACTCTGTTGTCGTCGTCGTCGATTGCCAAAAAAAGCCCACCCTTTTATTTAACACTGTTGTGCAGTCCTGCTCATTTTTAACGGATGTCTCTTTGAGTGTCTTAAACATAAATTCATTATTTGTGGGGGTTTTTCTTTTTTCTTTTTAAAGCAGGTTCCGGTGGAACCAAATACATTTTTGGTTGAGACACTGGAAACTGTTCACACAAAAACAAAAGTTTTTAAGTGGGGGAGGAGGGACAGTTGGGGAAAAAAAAACGGTGAATTATATTATATACAGAAATGAAATAACATGTAGATAGTGCCTGTTACATGTTGTCACTAGTGTTTGTCATATCCTGTCATATATGAGAGCAAGTATACAGTAGATATATTGGTGCATTTAATTGTGCTGAAATGGTATTTGATACTATCCTGTGTGTACACCCTATATGGCTTTTTATCCCTTTTAAAACCAACAGGCGGCTTGTTGACCTTATTGTACATTATCTATGTAACGTGTTCTGATCACAGAATTGTGCTTGTGACCTGTAATTATGGGATGGTGACCGGTGAGGGGGTTTGGGGGAAGGGTGGGGGGGCGGGGGGGAGGGGAGGCTGATTCTTCAGTTACAACAGTGTGTGATTCTACCGCATGCAAAGTGCTCCCTCCCACTCCCAAGACATAGCCACAGTTTCATGTCCCTGTACCAAATGAAGTTCACTGATAACTTTTTCTTACGTGCTGTTTGGAAGACTTTGTCCTACTGTGGGAATTCGGGCGGGGTGGGCTTTTTATGTTAGTTTGGATACTTTTATATATAAAAAAACGAAATACAAAGGCAAAAAAATCCTCAAAACCTAGAATGTATGTTTAGGGAGTACTGCTGTCATATTAGTACATACTGATATTTTTCAGAAATAAACAGTTGTGTTTCCATATCTTGTTATACTTTCGTTTATTGACATCGGATTTGAAAATTGGAGAACCCCCACCCCAGCAAACACACACACACACACACACACTTTTGCTTATGTATGTCCTACACGCCGAATTGTTCTGCCCACGTCGTTATATTTCGATACACGTGTGGTTAAAATAAAATAAAAAACAACAAGCAAACCCCCCCCCCCCCAAAAACAAAAATAAAATTTTTTTTTTAAACACTAACCACCCTGAAGACATCGTTCATGACGCATTAGCCAGCAATGAAATTATACTGTGTCTACAGACGGGATACCCGGACGCATACTCCCTCTACCCGTCCTTGGACAACACCGCCCTCGTGTGTCCTGCTGATGTAATCGACACGGTTTTTGTAAACCCATATCCGCAAGAGAAGAAAGAGGCAGCGTCCTTGACGTGGCGAAGTGAGAGAGGCGCCTTGTCTTTTCGTGGGCAGCGGCTATTGGACGCGCGAGCAATGTGTGTGTGTTTTGTAATTTTAGATACGCAGGTGCCGAACCGAAACTCGCTTTTCGTGTAAATTGCAGTCCCAGATGTCTGTCTGTCAAAGTTTCGTCGTCTTCGACTTCTCTGTAGTCACTGTTGCTTCCTGTGTTCTACGTGTTTTTGGAAACTCGCTGTACTTTAGGATTCATTTTTGACATGGGTTGTCAGAACTACATTTGACTCAGCGCGCTTATACCTGGAAAGGTACGTAGGATTATAGCATTGGTAACCTGCAATAGCCACTTGTTTGGAATCTTACCTGTGAGAAAGTTTTGCGTAACAAGTTTTACTGACAATTCGGGACAGGGAAGTGGTCGTTAAGTAAATGTTTAAAAGGCGCGCACTTTTACTGCAAGAGTTTTGTTGATATGGTGGCAGTTTCACAGAATTTAAACCTCGTTGAGCAGCTACTGTAGGCTACACGTCGAACTTGACAATGGCATAGAAGTGTTGCGCTGAAGGCTAATTTTAGCCATTTTGACTGGATGAAAAGGGAGCGCCGTACGGCACTGGCCTGATTCTGTACTAACAGCACACGTGTTCTCGAAGTTGATTTGGTCAGAAATTTGGGGGCGAAGGCAATGCCTCAAATCACGGCTGCAGCAGTACTTCAGATATCCCTGCTACTATCAGCTCTGCCAGCGCAGTACTTGATATCCAAATGGACGGGGAGCAATACGACGCAACGACACCGTGCGACACAACGGTACTTCCACGAAGCAGACACCGTCCTTAAATTAGTTTCTTGCTCAAAATGTATACAATAAACATAACTCAATAGCAGTCCAGAATAAACCATTTACAATTTTCCATTCCACCAAATCGTGTGTATAATATATTGCAGGCTCATTGTGGCATGGAATGATTTAAGGAAATCGTACCTGAATCTGGCGGTGTGGACGGACTGGTTGGAACAATGGATTAATGAATTAGTGTAAGTTAATTTTATTCAGCAAGAATCCGTAAGAAAATAATTGAATTTCATAATTGGACTTTGGGATGAATATAACACCCGAGTTACTCTGTAGACGGGATGGGCATTGACAGCACTTGCTTTTCATCACTTGCTCTCATCTCGTCTCCTCCAGGTTTTATCCTGCACAGGGAGACGATGACGAACCGGGGGAATCTCCCGCTTTGGAGGTGCAAATGCACGACAATGACCAAGGCTATTTCGGAGGTAACGTGCGCCATGTCATCCACGAAAAACAGAGTGCAAGAAGTAACTTTTTTGTATCATGCAAAAAAACAAAAACAACAACCTTGTATGCACATTTGTCGTCAAAGTTTTATGTGTATTTATGTTATTATCCAGATCTGTACCGAAAAGATCTCATAACTTATGCTATGTAAGATGTAATGTTCTACTTGTAGCCTAGGTATGCTACAAGAACCTTGTATATATAGGTTTCAATTTACCGATGTAAGGTTTTATATATATTACTCAGTGCTTAATTAATTAAATCAGTTGATTGGACAGTTCGCTCGCTCTGCTCGAGCTCGAGCTCGAGCTCGATCTAACGATCGGTCGGCGGTTTAGGAAAAAAGCAGGACATCCTGTGGCTCTTCAGTATCAGAGAGCCCTCTGATGTCGCGTTATCTAGCACCGTGGTTGTGAAGATGATGAAATGCGTGAGAAGGAGTTTGCGTCCTCCTCGGGGCGACATGGCTCAGGCAGTAAGAGCAGTCGTCTGGCAGTCGGAGGGCTGTGTCAAAGTGTCCCTGAGCAAGACACCCAACCCCCTAAATGCTCCTGATGAGCTGGTCGGCGCCTTGCATGGCAGCCAATCGCCGTCGGTGTGTGAGTGTGTGTATGAATGGGTGAATGAGAAGCATCAATTGTACAGCGCTTTGGATAAAGGCGCTATATAAATGCCTGCCATTCGCCTCCTCCAGCCTCTAGGGAGGTGCGCAGCCCCCGGCCCGCCTACGTGCTGCATCGCGTGGGGCAGGTGGTGATGGAGAAGAGGAACCACATGGTGGGGGTCATCGTCAGCTGGGACGAGCGGCTCAAGGCCCCGCCCGAGTGGATCAAGAGGATGTACTCGGATTCAGAGGTCAGAGGTCAGAGGTCACCTCAGGTGTACACGCGCTCAAACTCGTTGTCGTAGTCATGGAGGTCTGTGTGTGTGTGTGTGTGTGCAGGTTTTTATTACAACTTATGAACGCTGCCTTAATTGATTCAAATGACTCATTCAGCCATGTGCATTTAACGGCATTAAAGCACGGGATATAAGCAACAGTTGTTGTTTAGGCGACACAAATAACACATTTCACTTAACGTACATTACGCGCAAACCTACAGCCCTAATTGAGCAAATAGCTGAACTAATTATACAATGAAGATCTGAGGCTGGAACAGAGACAAGGCCTTCCACGGCACTGAGTTCGAGACCTCTAATGTACACCATTCCCTTCGGGTATACTTAGGAAATACATTGAACTGTATTATCAATTCCACTTCACAATTTGACACGTGTACATTACTGCTGTTTTACTGCATTCCATTTTATACATTTTATTCATCCAACACGTTTTAAAAAAACATCTAATTAAAAAGACTGAATTACTTTGCTGTTACAATATACACTCAGTGAGCACTTTATGTAATCATTCCACAGTCAAAGTCACTTAGATCACATTTCTTCCCCATTTTGACATTCAGTCTGAGCAACAGCTGAAACTCTTGTCTGCATGCGCTTATTTTAGTTGCTGCCACATGATTGACTGATTAAATATTTGCAGTAAGAAGCTGGTGTACAGGTCTACCTAATAAATTGCTCAGTGAATGTATATTGCACCCCTATATTGCATTTTTCACATTTACAATATACTGTTTGGGTTACAGTTAAGGGTGTGTACACAGTTGCCTGCCAAGCCAAACACTTCCTTATGCATAGACGGACTAATATTTCCTACGAAAATTAGAAATGACAGAATGTTATAAATGTCAGGCACAATCTTGCCAGAACAAGAGTTAATGCGAAAGCAGATCGATCAGCTCACCCCAAGCCAGCCGCAACACATTCCACAATCATAACAATCATTACATAACAACCATAACAAACATTACATAACAACCATAACAACCGTAACATAACAACCGTAACATAACAAACATAACAATGGCAAGAACAGGCCATTCAGCCCAGAAATGCTCACCTTTTCCTACCACTACAGTGTACCTAAAGCTTAGTTTACCCAAAAGCTAAATAGTGTCTTGCACTGTATCAAAACTGGTCTTGGAAAAACCTCCAGTTCGGCCTCCACTGCCGAACATATTAAGATGGACGAAATATTTAGCCGGCAGTCCATCGTAAGACGGAGCCTTTTTTGGATCAGAACCCGGGTCTGACGGTTCTCATTCCTGAGCAGGTCCAGCGAGCTCAGGACTCCCCCCATTACAAAGTGATCTTCCGTGGGCCCGGGGCCAGCTCTTTCCTGGTTGGCTATCTCCCCCAGGCCTCCCTGGAGCTCTTCACGGGATTCCAGGTATGGCCACGCTCACCGGACACCGGCACAGCAGGTTAGGGTCACTCCAAACCTGGGTCAAATACCTAACCGCTCTGGATTCAAGTACTGTTATACGCTTTACTGAGCGTGTCTGGTGTATGGGAGCCCATGAAACGCTCTCACAAAGTGCAGCACCCCACCTTCTGGTCCTCCTGATCGGCTCAATTGCACCAGGCAAGATCAACAAGCAGAGAAAAGTGTCTCCCCAAAAATGACGTATTTGACCCAGGTCCATTCTCATACTGGGGAACTGGCCAAATAGGAACTGGAACTGAATCCTGGCTTTTGTTCTGCTGTTTTACCCGTAAGCAAGGCGTCTAACCTTTAACTGCTTCTCTTAAAAACCAGCTGTATAGATCGACTGTATGCGTGTAAAATGTCGTCTCTGCGAATTGCTCGGGATAAGGGTGCATGTCCACATTTGAATGTAATTGTGCAGTTTGGTGTCAAAAAATCTCACGATAGATGTGTTAAGATAAAAGTGCTAAGTACGATGGTGTGGTGGCAGGGATTTTAAAGGGAAAACTCACATCCTAATTGCTAGAGATGTTGACCCAAGGGATGAATGATGAATGCAGGAAAAGCTTGCAATACTCCTGAGATCAGACACATCTTTTATTGTCCAAAAAAGACATGGGGGCAAGCAAATAGAAGGTGCCCCACACACAGCTTAAAAATGGGAAGTCCCCCAGATGAAGGAAACGGAAGTCAACGGTGCAGAAAAATGTGTGGTTTATTTTTTTTGTACAGACGTAGTGTTGAAATGTAGCAGCACAAACAAAGTCAAACAGGGGAAGTAGATCTGCATACGACTGCACTAGAGGAAGAGTACGACTGAATGTCAGAATGTCAGAATGTCTCTCCTGTGGTCTGTCAGTGGCCACATCCACTTGCAGCTTCAGAATTTATAGAACATCTATATATGTATTTATAGTGTGTGTGCGTCTGACTTGACTCTGTGTGTATGTATCTATGTGTATGCTGAATTTGTCTGTCTGTGTGCATGCATGCGTATCTGTATGTGTGTGTATGCGTGCATATCTGTACGTGTGTGTGTATGTGTGCGTGCGTATCTGTATGTGTGTATGTGTGCATATCTGTACGTGTGTGTGTGTGTGTATGTGTGCGTGTGCGCGCGTGCGTGTGTGTGTGTGTATGTATGTGTGCGTGTGCATGCATGTGTGTGTGTGTGTGCGTGTGTGCGCGTGTCTGTGTGTGTATGTGTGCGTGTGTGTGTGTATGTGTGTGTGTGTGTGTGTGTGTGCGCGTGTCTGTGTGTGTGCGTGTGTCTGTGTGTGTGTATGTGTGCGTGTGCGTGCGTGCATGCGTGTATGTGTGCATGTGCGTGTGTGTATGCGTGCGTGTGTGTGTGTATGTGTGCGTGTGTGTGCGTGTGCGTGTATGTGTGTGCGCGTGTGTGCGCGTTTCTGAACCTGTGTCTGGCAGCCCGACATCCCGGATGTCCTGGACCGCTACTTCTCGCACTACGACGGGAATCGCTTCGTCATGAGGGACTGGCTGCGGGAGCGTTTCCCTGACGACTAGGGCCCGGCCGGGGCCCGGGACAGCGCCCCCTGCTGGAGACGCCATGACCCTGCGCTACAGAGGAGGTGCAACGTGGCTGCTTATGTGACGGACTGCTGACGGCACTCACAGGAATGTGACGTTCCCCGCGATACTGACTGCCCCCGTCACCACGGTGACTGTGAATTTGATGTGATTCAATCGAGCGATTCAGCTGAATCACTGACTCACTGGAGCCCTTTTCAATGCCGCGCGTGGGCCTCTCCTGTACCTTTGGAATGAATGAGCTTCAGGTGGATCGGTTGCAATTAACTACTGTAAGAAGCTATACCTGAGATAGGATGAAAAATCCAACTTCACAAAATAAAAACTCTTGCCTCGAAAATATGTCTTTGGCGAATGTTTTTTGCTCCCCCAACATTCTAAGTCAAGTGTTCTAGAACTCCACTGCTCTCAGTCGCCGGCAGCGATTGTGACAACATCGTTAGAATGATCAGTTGGGAACATTCCAATCACTTTAACAGGTTAACCCCCCCCCCCCAATAATTTTTAGCCTCTTGCCCAGGTGCAGTGCGACGTAGCCTGCCATAAATATTTCGTATGATATCCTGAGAAACACGAGTGTGGGATGCTGGCACTTTGGCCACAGTGATGGGGACTGCAGGAGAAGGCTGCAGTTGTACACACAAACCCAAGTAAGTGTCAGTGCTGGGCTCAGCACCAGGCACAAAACGGGGGAAGAAACGCTCCCCAAAACCGACTTCATTAACTGCCCCACAAAGACCAGGGCTGGGACTCGGCCAACGTTTGTCCTTAACTTTAGCTGGCTATCTAATTCAAATACAAGAACGCAGTTTGGCGAGTTCAGTCGAGTCGCTGAAACACACTGGCCAAATTGAGCTTGCGAATTAAAAGAGCAACTCTCGCTTTACTTGTGAGGTGCGGTTCAGGACAAATGATGACTGAGTCCCAGTCAGTTCTGTGTTTCAGGTGGACTGATATAGAGGCGTAATAAGGTGACATTGGCGGGGGTTAGGGGTGTGTGTAGGGGTCACACTGGGGGCGTTAGGGGTGTGTTTAGGGGTCACACTGGGGGCATTAGGGATGTGTTTAGGGGTCACACTGGGGGTGTTAGGGGGGTGTTGTGGGTCAGTCAGTGTTTCTTCCTGGCTCTGTCCTTGGGCCTGATCTCGAAGGAGACATAGACGTGGGACGAGGCGAAGGCCGTGGCCTTCCTGACGCTCTCCTGCAGGGACGCCAGCGCCCCCCTCTGCCCCGCCCCGGCCCCCCCCTCCTCCGGCTGCCCCGTCCACTCCCGCGCCTCCTCCTCCTTCACCAGCAGGGGGCGCCCCAGCGCCTGTCCCAGCATGCCGCACACCTCCCGTGCCTTCCGCCGCGCGCTCTCCACCGCCGCCAAACACGCCTGTCGCCTGGGAGACGGGGGAGCGCGCTCAGTCACCACCGCCGTCACATGACGAGGATCAAACGTCGCATTCAGCGGCGAGCAAGGGAGGGATCAATGCTGCCCAGTACATTACATTACATTAATGGCATTTTGGTAGACGCTCTTATCCAGAGGGACGTACAGTTGATTAGACTAAGCAGGAGACAATCCTCCCCTGGAGCAATGCAGGGTTAAGGGCCCTTGCTCAAGGGCCCAGCGGCTGTGCGGATCTTATTGTGGCTACACTGCTTACCTAGCCAAACTAAACATCCTGATACACAAGTAAATCACAGAAAGTCAACAATTAAGGTTCACAGGGAGGTAGGGAGGGACAGGGAGGGGTGCTGCTTGAAGAGGTGCGTCTTCAGTTTGCGCTTGAAGGTGGGGATATATGAGGATATTTCAGCCCATGAATTCAATACTGGTTACATTTAGTTAACTTCTAGAGATGACCAACCCTGAGGGCCACAGTTAAATTAAACTGGGTTTGGGTGAGTTTTTAATGTGGCCCTCTGCTGGCTGTTAGAGTGAAGTGCAACACGCAGAGTAAGCATGAAGCTCAGAGCTGATAATACTTAACACTCATTTTATCTGGATTTATTTATTTAGGGAGAATTTGAGTAATTTGGGACACTTCCGAGTCTGCCCTGATTAGCAGACTGGTGGTGAGGGCACACTCAGACACTGAATTTACAAACAAGTGTCCCAAATTACCTGAATTACCTGTCATTTAACCTGTCATTTACAAAAATGGTTACTTCCCTAAACTGTAACAGCTGATTTGAAAGGTTGTTTTTTTAAGCACCACAGAAGGACACAGGTATTCATTCTGCCTCAAACTCAGGACTGCCCCCTCTCTCTTGCGATTGACACCTACGGTATGAATGGCTGAAGTCCTATCGGAGAAGAACTGGGCAGGGCATGGACTGTAACCGTGGATGAACACGTTTAAAGCTTTGCTCTGTGAAGATGTTCTGAGCCGTGCGGTGGTGGTGAGGTGAGGGGAGTTTGCGGGCCGGCCGTACCTGAGCTTGTTGAGGGAGTCCGGGCTGAGAGAGAACGAGGGCGGGCTGACCGTCACGGTCCTATCCAGCTTCTCCACCAGCACGTTGCTGACGCTCTGCATGGCGCTGAAGTCTGTGAACACCACACTCACCTGGGGACGACACGTCTCCTCGCTGAGCGCCCAAAATACACGGCGTGCGTGTGCGCGCGCTCACCAGACCTGGCTCAAATACGTCATCGTTTTGGATTCAAGTACTTTTCTACGCTTCACTGTGCTTGTCTGGTGTATTAGAACCTATTAAATACCCTCAGAAAGGGCAAAAACCCCCCAACCTTCCGGCTGGCTCAGCTGGCTTGCACCAGGCAAGATCAATCGAGCACGGAACAGTATTTGAATCCAAAACAATTACGTATTTTGACCCAGGTCTAATGTTGCCAATGTCACTCACGCCCTTAGAGGTCAATGCATAGGTTAGCTACACAGCAATATGTGCCGTGTAGCTTATCAGATTCACATAGCCACTCAAGACCATGTAATTGGCACCAGTCCAATCTCCAATTGGCCCTTTCATATTAAACTGAGGAATAACAGGGGTTAATTACAAAACGCTATTCTGTAATTTCTTATCACCTAGTCTTCATTTGCACAAGCTGTGCTGCTGATAAAATTAATTGCTTTCGTGAATCTCTTTGAAAAGTAATTGCGAAGATTAAGTCTTCGAAAAGCACAGCAGATTTATGCGGGTTAATTTAGGTGGGTTCATTTAGGTGCCATTTATTTTATGTACGGCTATGCTACGCATAGCTTCTCGTGACAGGGTTTGTTGAAATAACAGTAATTGTAACAGCTGGCACCTTTAAATTATGTGGCTGTTTTGTGATACACATGCACACACTGCTCTCCACATTCGTAAAACACACATACCTCTGCTTCCATGTCGTAAGAATTGTCACCTCTTCTTAGGACTTTGGTCACGGTGGTGTTTTCTCCCTAAGAAAGTAGTTTGCCAAAAGGGAAACCTTTGCACGGTTATACTTTCTGTCTTCAATTTATCTAACCGGGAAAAGAAAATGGACCCAAACGTTAGCTAATATTATTTCGAATACTTAACAAGCTAATGTAGATTAGCAGGAAGACACCATACTTCAAGTAAAGTTTATCTAGTTGGCATCCAGAGCATCAACATAAAGCTACATCAGTCTTCACCTGGAAAATAAAATAAATCAGCTATCTAACGTTAATATAGAAATTTGCAAGACATCCCTGGTGTAAAATCCAGCTATGACCAGCTTGAAATGCCAGCTCCCAGCTGTTTCAAAACATAGCTTCAGCTGGTCGAACTAGTCAACTAACTACCAGCTGTTTCGAGACCTAGCTTGAGCTGTTGTTGTTTTCCAGCAGGGATGCTCAGTTTTGGATGTTAAGATGTTGTATAGCACATTGTTTTAGCTAAGTAATCAGAATTAATGTACTCACCTTGACTTCGTGCTGTCGCAGAGCCTGTAAGATATACTCCAGTCTTCTGGAGACACTATTCGTGACGTCGTTAACCGAATCCTTGTTGCTGCTGACGCTTATACACAGCGTAGCCCGGTCCGGTAGGGCGGACAATTCGCAGCTTCCCGTGACTTGAACCTCTCTTCCAGAGGTTTGTGCCTCACAAGCGGGTGGCTGAAGAGCCCTGGCCAAGTTTGTTTGGTTTTCATCTCGGAAGGTATCGCCGCCAGCCGGCATAAGTGCAGCAAACACCCGAGATGGACTTCCAGTCATCGCTCTGAAATCTGAAATCCAGATCGCTATGGCAACATTAACATTGTAAACTGTAGTAAGACACTTTCCACAAGAGCATTTCCTTGTTAAGTAAAGGAGTTCCGCTAGGAAAACTACAATTTACTGAAGAAGTTCCGGTTCACACTTAAGTAACGTTACAGAACATTCGGCGCAAACAGTAAAGATCCTGTTATCTTAAGTAACCGACGTATCTTTCCACTAGGTTTTTCAAAGGGGTGCTATGGATATGTAGTTCTTACCAAAAGGCCATAGATGGACTACAGTTACAGATTACGGCTGAAAAAACATTATACTGGGGCGGACCCGACATGGGTAAAAGACGGAATTCACAGGGCTGGTGTAGGGGTTAGTGTTAGCGGGTTATGCTATTCACACAGGTACGGGGTTAAAGTTTACCGTGGTAAAGGCGGTGCTTAGGTGGTAAAACGGGTTTGGCGAGATCACAGGTTGTGTCAGTGTAAAGTGTATCCGTGAATAAACGGCCACAGAGGAGTGCAGCCAAAAGGTTTGTTTTATCCCGCGACATTCGCATGTTTGACATGGCCGTATTCCTTAGAAACATATTGCTACTTTAAAACCTATTTAAAAAATAATAGATTTTTATTTATATTGCGCTTTTCCCAACTCATATCATTCCTAAAATATAAATGCTGAAAATTAAGCCCACATTGTGTGTTCCCATCCATCCTGGTTCGATGTTTTTGTAGGATGTTCTTTAATAAACCTGTACATTTGCCCAGTATGCCATAATTACCTTCCTTAACCTATGTGTTTTCCCCTATTGCTGTATAAACACAGAATGTTATAGTATAAGCTGGAGGGGCAGCTGTTAAACGAGAAGGGAAAAAAAACAAAAAAAAACTAACCCCCCCCCCCCCAAAAAAAATAAATAAATAAATAAATAAATCTAAAATAAATAAACAAAGCTCCAAACCAAACATTACAGAAAACACGTGGACACACACAAAAGCACAGGACACATTGCTTCTGGAAATAACTTCATTTATTTGTTTCTTTGTTGCTTCGAAATCGAGTCTGCGCCTTGATAGAGTTGGACAGAGCTGGTACAGTAGCGGTCAGTGGACGATGTCTTATCTATATTTGTCTGCCAGAGCTGCGCTCACTGCTGCGAGGAACTTGTCCACAGCCACGTGCACCTCGGCGGTGAAATCAGTTGGGTAGTTGACTGCGAAAGTCACGAGGAGGCAGTGGGACAATAGCTATAAAATAAAAAATAAAGCAGTAAACAGAGAGGTTAGGAAATAAACTCACAATTACACAATCGCACTGCAACAGTCTTGCTTCGGGCATGTAAAGCGAGGAAAATGATTCTCTTTCATTATGACAGCTAATATTGACCGCAAGCCTTTAATTAGCCTCACCTTGAAGTTGCCGGGGTCGATGCGCATTTTGGTCGCGTGCACCTCGCTGAGGGCACTCAGTCCACCGAGAAGGTTGTCGATCTTCCCGACAGCGTCTCCAACAGCACCCATGATGGTCTTCCCGTGTTTCTTCACCGGCTCGGATCCAGGTGACTGGTCAGTCCAGTGAGCGAAGTACGTTTTGGTTTGAGGATAGACGACCAGCATTCTAGTGAGAGACGAGAAGGAGTAATTAATGTTACCTCACGTTAGAGTCTGCATACCTTATCAAGCAACAGCCCTTAGCAGCTTCCTCTGTGCTGGGCAATTCTCCATCAGGAGAAAGTACGCCCCTGCGTGCTGCGGTTTCGCACCCAGAGGGCTGTGCTCATCTGCCTCACATATGATAAACAGATTCTCTAAGCAATTATACGTGAAAATCTACAGGCTATGTTTGTGCAATCTGAACACTGGAAATGAGAAACATTGCATCTTCCATGATTAATATCTGCATGGACACCTGCAAACATTTTCTGTTATAATTTAATATTTGTTTGGCCACGTAAGAAATTGGATAAGAAAATAGTGAATATAATAATAATAATAATAATAATAAAAAATTATGAATAATAATAATGAAATACCTCCCCAGGGCCTCTGCTCCCATGGCATCAGCCTTGCCTTTGACCTTGCCCCAGAATGTCTTCACCAAGGTCTTGTCTTTTGCGGTGAGGCTCATTTTCAGCTGCTTTCCTAATCTTTGTGCCCTTACAAGACTGAGAGAGGAACCAGGATAGTCACCCCAGGGTTGGCTGGCTTATATATTGGGCCACTTCAGTGGCCACACCCAGTGCATTTATTAACCACGCCCGTGGAGTTCATACTCCGCTGGCCACGGTCCAACTGGGGCAAAAGAGCATAATCTGCAGGGGTCTCCACAGATCACAGTCCTCTCTCTCTCTCTTTTATGTCACTATATTGCAATTTATCCAATTAAAAAGGCTAAATTACTTCCCAGATAAATCAACATTAAGATATCATTAAAACTTCACAGCCATATAAAGCGCTAAGATATTAATGCAAAACTTGGTAGAAAAACAAACAAACAAATAAATAAAAACTAATTATCTTGACAGTTTACACATACACATTGTCAATCATATCTGCCTAATTTTAAAGTGAAAGTTAAATACAGTGATGGGCTGGTTGTTTATGAAATGGCACTGCATACGATGTGAAGAATGTATCATTTTATTTCTAGGTAAATATCAATTTATCATGTGGCTCTGGTATACCATGAAGTAGAACTTCAAGCAACAGTAGACACCCAAAATAAGTTTTAGTGTTTCATTTACAGTACTGTGCAGAAGTCTTAGGCACCCTAGACTTTATTATATATATGTTTATTTTTTTTGTGTGTATTAGTATAAAAGAACACATTTGAGATTTCCAAATATTCATTTTCCAAAAGATTTAATTATACAGAGGGACTTTTGTATTTAATAAAAAAAATAACATATTACTGTAAGCAATTGACTACTTTTTACTTTTTACAAAACTTGATCAAGGCTGTTGAATACCATAAGAATACCATGCACGCACAATATTCACAACAGGGTATTGAAACACTGATAGGTTATTCAAACACAGTATCAAAATGTAGAAAAACAAACAAACAAACAAACAAACAAACAGATAAATAAAACCCAAACTAATAATCTTGACAGTTTACACATACACATTGTCAATCATATCTGCCTAATTTTAAAGTGAAAGTTAAATACAGTGATGGGCTGGTTGTTTATGAAATGGCACTGCATATGATGTAAAGAATGTATCTTTTTATTTCTAGGTAAATATCAATTTATCATGTGACTCTGGCATAATACCATGAAGTAGAACTTCAAGCAACAGTAGACACCCAAAATAAGTTTTAGTGTTTAATTTACAGTACTGTGCAGAATTCTTAGGCACCCTAGACTTTATTATATATATGTTTATTTTTTTTTGTGTGTGTTAGTATAAAATAACACATTTGAGATTTCCAAATATTCATTTTCCAAAAGATTTAATTATACAGAGGGACTTTTGTATTTAATAAAAAAAAATAACATATTACTGTCAGCAATTGACTACTTTTTACTTTTTACAAAACTTGATCAAGGCTGTCTGAGATCAGAAGCAAGGAGCCAACCAAAGTCTGCAGAAGAACTTTGGCAAGTTCTCCAACATGCTTGGAACAACCTCCCTGCTGATTGTTTTATAACTGCAGGACAGTGTTGGCTATCTCAGAGAAGTGGGAGGTCAAGTCAAAATATTGATTTGATTCAGTTTCTAACTATTCTGCCAAATTACTAAAATGCGATGTAAAATGTATAGTATGTTACATGGCATATGTTTATTTAAGACCTTTCATTTAATTCTTTTTGAAAGAATCTTATCTGTACAGAATGTTATACAGGTGGCTAAGACTTTTGCACAGTACTGTATATTCTTATTCGTCTTATGTATTAATTGTACCATTATAATGTCTTATAAGGTTTATAATGTGAAGCGATACGGTTTTAGGATTATCTCTACATGAGTTCTGTTCCAGACACCCTCAGCGATAACCCCAGGCGGGGCCAAGGCTCAACTGAGTTTAATTAGATAACGAATGTGTGTGAACATATTGATAAGAAATTGGCTGAATCCAGGTCCGCCCTCCGAGACTGATGGTGAGGACAGATTCAGATGATCAATTTACAAGAAGCTTCCCAATTCACCTGAATTGGCTGCAAATTGATAGCGCTCACTAATGATATCCCCACCAACAGCCCCCCGCCCCACCCCCCCACCCTCAAACCTCCCTTCACCTCCCACTCCCACCTCCTAAACATACACATAAAAATTTTACAACTCTGCACTCTTTATAAACGTGATAACGTAACTTGCGTTGGTGAGCATTCATAGCCAATACAAGAATTTATAAAAGCACAACTGAGATTCGTTATGACAAATTAACAAGTAAGCCTAGTGCAGTTTAAGCTCAAATTTATGTGTAATTATTTATTTCTAGAGCTCCATCCATGCATTGCATTCAAAGAGTGTCTCAACCAAACTGATACACAAAGAATAAAATGTGAATATACTGTGGAATACAGTAAAACCAAATTTAAAAGGAAAGTAATAAGACAACAGGGGTTAAAAAAAGAGAATAAATTAAAGAAATTGAAAATGGAATTCACTTTTTCGGCCTGTTCAAAAAGATTCCGCAACAGGCGTAGACGATGGTACAAATGCACGGTTTTGCAACTAAATGATTACTCAATTAACGCTCGGACATCTCTCAATTGTTAATTTTCCGTTTTTATTTTAGATGAAGTGTCATTCGCGTTATCGAGCGTTGATGGTGACGTCTCCGACTGTGGACATTCATCTGGCACGAATCCAGCTGATGTGTGACAGAACACGCCGTTTGGAAGGGATTAGCGAATCAGATCAATTTTCCCCCCTGTCGGGGCGGAGAGTTAACAGAATAAAAAGCGCTCAAACGTCGGCTGGAATCACACCGGGGCCTGCGCACAAGACATTCAGTTTTCACCTTCTTGCAAAAACAGGAGAATCAAACATGGTTCAGTGGTCAAGCAGCGAGCGAAGTACCATCAGCGCCCTCTGGGGAAAAATTAATGTCGCTGAAATCGGACCCCAGGCTCTGGCGAGGTATGATATTTGCCCGTTATTTATATAAAAATAAGTGCAACAATAATAATAGGTGTTAATAATGTTATGGCATCAGCCTACTAGATTACTAGTTACTACATAACTGTTTACTTTCACTACTAATAGGCATTGTACTTACATACTGACTACAACAACCTGATTATTATTATTATTATTATTATTATTATTATTATTATTATTATACTATCCTGATTACTACAATATTATTAATAGCCTATTTTAATTACGACATAATTATGATGAATGCATATTAAGAATTATGCTACTAGGACCCTTCTGTCTCTTCCTTTGCTTTTGATGTCCAGCGCATAAACCAATAAATGTAGTTCTTTCTCGGTTGTCTGAAATTGCAGAGTTCTGATCGTGTACCCTTGGACTCAGCGCTACTTTGGGAAATTCGGGGACCTGTCCAGCGTCGCGGCGATCGTGGGTAACGCCAATGTAGCGAAACACGGCAGGACCGTTCTGCAGGCCCTGGGTCAAGCTGTAAACAACATGGACAACATCAAGGGCACCTACGCCAAGCTCAGCCAGAAGCACTCCGAGGAACTGAACGTGGACCCCGATAACTTCAGGGTATGTCAACTGCAATGCTGTCTGTCCCTAAATCTACGCTGGCCCAGTGCATTCATTTTTAACATGTTCTCACACGCCTTCGGCTATATGTATGCACAATACAATGCAGGGTTAATTGTATTAGGCGTTGTGAAACGAAGGGAAATGTGGCGCTGTGTGAATTATGCTTTAAATTAAGAATAGAGCAGTTGGCTGATGAGTGTTTCAGAACGTTCTAGGTTTTCTAATGTATTTACATTTTCCTCCATAGCTGTTGGGCGACTGTCTGACCGTTGTTCTAGCGACAAAGTTCGGCGCTGAATTCCCCCCAGAAGTCCAGGCTGTGTGGCAGAAGTTCGTGGCTGTCGTGGTCAGCGCCCTTTCGAGGCAGTACTTTTAATACCAATATGTGCACAATGTTTCTGACAATCTATTCCTGAATTATTGAATACAACAATCATAATAAAGTCGCTGATTTCACCTTACTGTTGTTTCTTGGTCTCTTAGTCCATGTTTTATTGTTATTTTGTCTACCTCTGCAAAGCATTTTTTGTTGCAAATATGTCTCAAACTGAGATGTCTTTATATTATGTTAGCTATTCATTAACATTTCCGACTACAGTCTCAAGGAGCACCCAATTAATGGAGAATTCACTAACTGTGCTTAATTCTCAGATTCTCAGCTTTTATTAAATATTCTTTGTATGCATTTTGCATTTGAAATGAAACGATGAAAATTATGTTGGAAGTACAGACTGTCATCTTTTATTTAAGGATATTCCCAAGCAATAAACTTTATATAGTATACTTGCATACATATACATATATCATACATGCATATGTATGATAAACTTTATAAACTTTATGAACTTTATAAACATTTAAAAACAAACACCGCCATTAGCAGCAATAACTGCAATCGAACACTTCCTATAATTTCACACCAGTCTTTCACATCCCCGTGGACGTACTTTAGCCCACTGCTCTTTGCAGAACTGCTTTAATTCAGACAAATTCATATGTTTGGTATTACATTACATTACAGGCATTTGGCAGACGCTCTTATCCAGAGCGACGTACAGTTGATTAGACTAAGCAGGAGACAATCCTCCCCTGGAGCATTGCAGGGTTAAGGGCCTATACTCAAGGGCCCAACGGCTGTGCGGATCTTATTGTGGCTACACCGGGATTGGAACCACCGACCTTGCGTGTCCCAGTCATTTACCTTAACCACTACACTACAGGCCGCCCTTGGTATGCCCAGACCAAAGAAAACTGCAAAAAGTTTTTGAAATACATTTGTCTGGAAAGTGTTACAAAGCCATTTTTAAGGCAAAATACAAAAGCAAGCCAACATCGTGTTAACTGAAAAGGCTCAACATTTTGGAGTGGTCTAGTCAAGCCTCTGACCCGAATAGTGACGCTGTGGAAGAGCCAGAGAAATGCCGGTTCTGATTTGTCTTTATTAGAGTGAATTAAAATTCCTCCACTGTGAGGTGAGAGACTGATATCATAGGACGTATTTGGTTGTAATTATTGCTGCAAAAACTGGTGAAACCTGTTATTAAATAAAATTTAAGCAATTATTTTTTCACAGGGGTGACATGGTTGCTTGATTACTTTTTAAAATTAAATCAATGAAACAATTTTAAAAAATTGTTTTGTGTTTCTCAGGTTCCCTTTGTCTAATATTAAATTAATATGTCCCACAAATGTGTAATTTCTCATAATGTCTTCCTTTAATTGGTTCGACTCATGTTGACAAACACCAATAACAGACTCCAAAGGGGCGACATGGCTCCGGCAGTAAGAGCAGTCGTCTGGCAGTCGTAAAAATAGTAAAAATACTATTTAATAAAAGCTGCAGTTTAAGCAAAATATGAATTGTTTGTATAAAATTGGGGAGTACAGAAACAAATCAAGAAAACATGCTGTTGTCCCAAGGCTTATGGAGGCCACTCTATATCAAATAACCTAACCTTTATTGCTACTTAAAGTATATTTAAGTATACAGTATACAGTTGTGATCAATTAAAATTGTTCTATAATTGTATTTCCAACTACATTTCTACATTTCGATTTCAATTTCAACCATTTCAACTAATATACTTAATTAGTACCTCAATTTAGTACACTTAAGTTGTAGCTACAGATGTTGGAAAAAGTACAACTTTAGTGTATTTTATACACTTAATGCATGGCAAATAATAATAATAATAATAATAATAATAATAATAATAATAATAATAATAATAATAATAGTGAAAGGTTAGCACTTGAACTAAATCGGAGAGCAGTTATGTTGGCTGGTAAGCTGGTAGTATACAATATTTTGTGTAATTTATTTTACGTATAATACGTATTATTATGATGCATTCAATATTCAATATTGAAATATCATACCTCGCCAAATCGTGCGGTTCGATTTCTGCGACATTATTTTTTCCCCAGAGGGAATTGATAGTATTGCGCTCGCTACTTGACCATTCAACCGCGTTTAATTCTCCTGTTTTGGCAAGAAGCTGAAAACTGAATGTGTCATGCGCAGACCCGGGTGTGATTCCAGCCGGAGTCTAAACGCTTTTCATTCCAGTAACTATCCGCCCCGACAGAGATCTCGTTGGTTAAATAACGGCGTGTTGCGTCATCCATTGACTGGATTCCTTGCAGATAGATTTTCACAATCGTAGACGTCAACATCAACACTTGATAACGCGAATGAAACGTCAGCTAAAATAAAAGAGAAAACGTGAGAGATGCCAAAGTGTTGATTGAATAATAATTTAGTTGTAATACTGTACGTGTGCCATCATCCATGCTTGTTGAATTCGTCATTCCTGCCTTTAAGAGTTGTCACGAATTATCAGAAGTTACCCAAAACTAAACTAAATTAAATTAAACTAAACTACCCGGATCACCCCGCCCAATGTCTTAACATTATGCTCACACATATTCCATCTGCGTGGGGTTCAATTAAAGGGGTTCAATTTTTCTAAGATAACGGCGTTTCATACATTGCTATAACAAGATAACGGTATCACACATATTTAAGCGGTGTGGGTAGGGTTGAGGGAGCTGGGGGGTACCTGCCATTAAGGATATGAACATTATCACTTTGCAGGCATATTTATGTAGGCAGGTCTAAAATGTATGTATCCTGGGCTTTTTTGGGTGGAGTTGATTGTTGATGTTGATTGTCTCCTGCTTAGTCTAATCAACTGTAAGTTGCTTAGATAAAAGCATCTGCCAAATGCCATTAATGTAATGTAATGATGCTAAACACGCAACAAGGGTCATTTTTGACCCACATATGTATCTAGGGGAGACTGGATTCGCCCTACCCAATTTCTTATCAACATGTTCACACACTCCCCACTGCCTTGGGTTCAACTGAGTTTATTTAGATAACAACGTTATCACACATCCAGCATAGAGACAAAGGGAGGTCTCGCTGCATGGGTTTCTGTGACAAAAGTCATGTAGAGACAATCCTAAAACCTTATTGCTTAAGACTCCATTATAATGGTACAATTAATACATAAGACATATAAGAATACAAATGAAACACTAAAATGTATCTTGGTTGTCTCCTGTTGCTTTACGTTCTGATATCGACCAAGAAATAAAATGATGCAGTCTTTATATAATATCTAGTGCAATTTATTTAACAACCCACCATTCTTAGTTATATTTAACTGTCACAAGGTAAATGAGTCAGATATGATTGACAATGTGCATGTGCAGCCAACTGTCAAGATAACTAGTTGCTACTCAAACAAATCAATTAGTTTATTTTCTCCATTCTGATATTGTGTTTGAATACCCTATCAGTGTTGTGAATAGTTGGTGTGCATGGTATTCTAATGGTATTCAACTGCAATGGTTTGAACAAGTTTTTAAATAATGTTAATTCTTTATGTCAGGGGTGTCAAACGCCAGTCCTGGAGGGCCGCGGTGTCTGCTGTTTTTTGATGTGTTTCAGCATGAGAGATGAATTTCTAAGTCTTTCATTGGCTAAAGTGTCCACACACCTTGTTCTCAAGGCCTTAATTGGCTGCTGATTGAAAGGAAAGCACAAATACCAGCAGACACTGTGGCCCTCCAGGACTGGAGTTTAACACCCCTGCTTTATGTGGTTTTAATGATGCCTTCAAGGCGGCACAGATGGTGCAGTGGGTAGCACTGCCGCCTCACAGCAAGGAGGTTCTGGGTTCGAATCCTGGTCGGCCGGGGCCTCTCAGTGCGGAGTTTGCGTGTTCTCCCCGTGTTTGTGTGGGTTTCCTCCAGGTACTCCGGTTTCCTCCCACAGTCCAAAGACATGCAGGTCAGGCTGATTGGAGAGTCTAAATTGCCCGTAGGTATGAATGTGTGTGCCCTGCGATGGACTGGCGACCTGTCCAGGGTGTATGCCTGCCTTTCGCACAATGTATACTGGGATAGGCTCCAGTGACCCTGTTCAGGATAAGCGGGATGGATGGATGGATGGATGGATGATGTCTTCATGTTTATTTAGTTATTTGGGAAAACAATGACAATGATAAATGACAATGACAGTCACACGTCTCATGAAGCCGCGCTTGTGAAAATGCCGTTGAAGAGAAGATTGCCACATGGGGATTATGGGCTTTCCCAGATAACAATACCCCAGAGGCGTGGATAATGAATTTACTGGGTGTGTCTCCTCAAATGGCCCGATATATAAACCAGCCCATGCTGGATCGACTATCCTGGTTCTCCTCTCAGTCTCATAAGGGCACGAAGGTTACGAAAGCAGCTGAAAATGAGCCTCACAGCAGAGGACAAGGCCTTGGTGAAGACGATCTGGGGCAAGCTCAACGGCAAGGCCGATGCCATCGGAGCGGAGGCCCTGGAGAGGTATTAGTATTAATAATTATGTTCACTATTTCCTGACATAATTGATTTTGAATGTGGCCAGATGAATATTAAATCGTAACAGAAAGTGATTGTGGGTGTGACATGCGAACATAGCCCTATAGATTTTCATGTATAATTTATTAGAAAATACGTTTATTGTGTAGAAGGGCTGAGAGACAGATGAGCCGAGCCCTCTGGGTCTGGAGCCACAGCTTGCATTGCAGGGATATACTTTCACATGATGGAGGATTGCCCAGCATAGAGGAAGTCTTGTGATAAATGGTGAATTGGCTGCATTTATATAGCCTTTTCCAGATTGCGTTGCAATTAATGCCTCTCATTCACCCATTCACACACACTCACACACCGACAGCAGTAGGCTGCCATGCACGCTCATCGGCAGCAATCTTGTGTTAGGTGTCTTGCTCAGGGACACTTCGACACACATTGAATGGGCCGACTCTGCAAACTGCCAGACGACCACTCTCACTCTCCATCGCATAGAGGAAGTGTGAAACTCTTATTGCTTTCGTGAGGTGAAAATAAATGTTGTTCACGTCTCTCGCCAGAATGCTGATCGTCTACCCGACAACCAAAGCGTACTTCGCACACTGGCCTGATATCTCTCCTGGCTCTGAGTCCGTGAGGAGTCACGGAAAGACCATCATGGCTGCTGTTGCAGACGCCGTGGGTAAAATAGACAACCTCGTCGATGGACTGAGTGACCTCAGCGAGCTGCACGCTACCAAACTGCGCATCGACCCCAGCAACTTCGAGGTGCGGCAAATGAAAGGCTTACTGTTAACATTAACCAGCATGTAAAAGTTTAATCTGGGACGATGTCCCCCATCCCTGTCATAACGGAGGAAAATCAATCAATCTTATTTTCCGTACATATCTGAAACAAGGCAGTTGCAGTGTGATTGTCTGAGCGTGAGTTTATTTTCTAACCTTTCCGTTTACTGCTTTTTTCCATTTTAGATATTGTCTCTCAGCCTCGTTATGTCTTTGGCCCGGGAGTTCCAATCTGATTTCACCCCCGAAGTGCATACGGCTATGAGCAAGTTCTTTGAAGCTGTGTCTACCGCTCTGACAGACAAATATAAATAAGATATCATCCACCAACCACTACTGTACCAGCTCTGTTCAACTCTGTCTATCAGGCAGAATTTCAAAGAAACAAACTTCTTTAGAGAAGCAATGTGTCCTGTGCTTTTAAAACAGTTTCATACATTCAGTGATCACTTTATTAGGCATTTATTACACTTGTTTTTTTAGACTTATTGGTCTTCTGCTGCTGGAGCCTATCCACTTAAGATGTTTGACATGTTTTGTGTTCTGAGACGCTCTTCTGCATACCACTGTTGTAATGTGTGGTTATTTGTGTTACTGTCACCTTCCTGTCAGCTTTGACCAGTCTGGCCCTTCTCCACTGACCTCTCTCTTTAACAACGCGTTTTTGCTCGCAGAAATTGCCTGCCGTTTCTGAGATACTCAAACCACTCTGTCTGGCATGATCATATTTCTTCCCCGTTCTGACATTTGGTCTGAAAAACAGCTGAACCTCTTGACGATGTCTGCATGTGTTTATACATTTAGTTGCAGCCACATGATTTGATACTTTAATATTTGCATTAGCAAGCTGTTGTACAGGTCTACCTAATAAAGTGAGTGTATTTCTGGTTCAGGTGGGTTTTTTTGCAATAAAATATATTTTGCATACAGTAGGCCTATTCACAGCATGAGCAGCCTGGAATAGGGGCATTTGGAGGTCATGGCCTACAACAAGCAAAACCACTTCAACACTCTATGGTACATATTATAGCATTGGGTAAAAAAGAGTTCTTTAAAAAAAAAAAAGGAAATCGTATTGAAAATATTTTTTTATATAAAATATTTTGCCAATTGTTTTTGCCTCAAGGCAACATTGTACCATAATTGGGCAATACTGACGCATTGAATGCAAAAAAGAAACAAACTGTTTTTCATGAAAGAAAATTCATGACAAATCCTACATTTATTTAAAAAAACTGTTTTATATTCAGTTGTTGCCTTCAGACAACATTTGTAACATTGTGGAATAATAAATCTGCATGAGTATTTAATATACAGTATAAGCAACTTATAAGTTACTTATATAGCTACCTAACACTGCTTTTATACCCATCATGGTGCAATATGGGCAACATGCACATACAGAAAACAAGAACCATCTGTCAATAAAAGTAAAAAAATTGGTGAATTTGAACAAAACCAAACACAATTTTAGCTCTAAAGCATCTTGCGGAATATTCAGCTAATTATATGAAACATTTTTCTCAAGGTACATAAATGTTTTTTCTATGTA
>NC_083764.1:5846308-5851308 GCF_963514075.1 Conger conger
TACGCTCGGACGCGTCGCCAGAGGAAACGGACCCCGCTGAGCGCTGTGCTGGGAGCGGTGTGCCCTGTTTGATTTCCTCTGGCGCAGAACTGCAGGCATCGTCCGCCTCATTTTCAATCTTCATGCGTAAGAAAAACAGAGAGCAACTCGAAAGAAGTGTCCCCTCTGCACTGTAAAATACTGCAGTTCCAGAAATTATTATTATTGTTGTTTTTTTAAAATGACCAAAATTCTATTGAAATGTTTTTAACCATTTGAAGAGTAGTTTTTTTAGGATGTTTTTTTTCAAAGTTCTAAGTCAGTGTTCTAGAACTCCACTGCTTTCACTCGCCAGTAGTGATTGTTACGTCGGCATTAGAATGTTCAGTTAAGAATATTCGAATGAGATATGTGTGATCTCACTCTTAAAAGCTTTACGGTTCATGGCGTCGCATTACAAAACTCCGGGAATGTGTTTGGTTGTACAAATCATTCATAAACAGACCCTGTAAAAGTCACTGACTTTGTTTTTTGCTCAGCAAAACCCTATCCATGGTGTTTGTTTTTCATTAATGATGCAGTTTTACATCTGACCAGTGATACGGCTCAAATCTGTACATGTTCAGAAGACCCTGCCCCTGGCTTCCTGTATTATCAGTTCAAGATTATCAACATTGTCTGTGGTGCTCACGTGTTCTCAGACCAGTATTTATCTTTCATACTTTCACACTATTCACATCAGCCACAACGGGAGAATAGCAGCTCATAGGGCGGTCCCCCTGTCAAACTCTGCCCACGCCTGAATGCAGGATAAAACGTAATATATTCTTTCACACTCTGTGCGCTTTCTACGTTTATGGTCCAATGGTATATACCACTGCATGCTGGTCAACAGCTTTCCGTCCTCCAGAGAGAGAGAGAGAGAGAGAGAGAGAAGTTATAAAGTTGGCGTGTGAAACTGCAGACACCTGAAAATGTGTTTTAACTGCTAGCAAACGGCCTTAAACGTCGAGTAAAAAGCCAAAATAAGGAACAATTAAACGGCAGATTACTGGATATTACTGGAATAACACACGACATTCTTTCCCTCATTACTCGGCTGATGCGCCTTTTAAAAGGTGCCTTCTAGGTCCTATTAATTTCACTACGCTTTCCATAAAGCCCGGGATGTTGTTATAAATACCCCGAGCCCGCCCCGGCCCCCCTCCCTGTTTGCACAGTAAATGTAATTTGTCCTTAATGACCTGCAGGGGGGCTCGCGAGTCGGGAAGAGCAGGGGTGACCTGTCAATCACGCCGGATAAATATGCTTGTATTTACCATTTCACGCCGCATTAGCTCCGAGACATGGCCCACTTATTGCTTGCACATGCTCTGTCGTAACCAACCTGGCTGTACGCTCAGGGCCCGAGGAAAACCGGCGAAAACTCGAGACCCGTGGTAAATGCGACTGTCTTCACATGAATTGAAAGAGTTTTTGAAAAGTCGCCCCGTAACCTGGAAATATTGCGATCCCAGAACATGCGCAAAATGTTAGAGGAGTCAGGCCAAACTTTCCCAACGTGTACGTTTAGAACTGTTTCCTCTGTGTCACCTGAGAATCATCTTAAAGCCCAAATTTCTAAGTCAGTGTTCTAGAACTCCACTGCTTTCAGTCGCCATTAGTGATTTGTGACATCAGCATTGGAACGTTCAGTTAAGAACATTCTGATCTCATACTTGTGACCTCACACCTAGGGTTAAGTAACACAAATGGCCAGAAAGGTATAGTCCTCTAGTCTAGTGCTCTCATGGGTCTTCGCATTGCAACACGTGGAGTTTGGCTTGGGGTTCGGACCGCTTCCCAGAAATCGGTATGAATCCTCTTCCCGTTGATTGTACAGCATGGGCTGTTGCCATGGCTCCCACTCCAGTGACATACAGAAACAGAAACACACGTTAAGGCCTGCTTGAGTTTCAGGGCTCTGTTAAAAGTTCAAAGTCTGAGTTTACTACTGTAACCAGAGCTGCTCTCAGGACCCAGAACAGAGGGAAGGGCCTAATGAGCAGACGCCTTTACTCCTGGGCCCTGCCTCTCACCCTTCCACAGACGTGTTTAACGTGATATTGACAACGCAGGATGATAAGAGGCTGACATTATGGCCAATAATAGTTTATCGCCATCGCTAAAGATTCGTCTAGGGCTTAACAACCCTTTCAGCACCCCGATGAATATTTATTTTTGTGGGGTTTTTTTGACAGTGACTCAACATTTGGAGGAGAACACATTGCTCTCTTGCCCGGCAAAATAATGTGAAAGTGAAAAAGCTTTCTTTTTCTCAATTTTTCACAGTTGATTGATCAGGTCACTGTAGTGGGGTTTTCAGTTTGGGCCGATGTCTGATCAGGTGACAGTGTATAATTTGGGTTTTGGGAAAGCCCCCCCCCCCCACACCCAAAATCACACTTTTCTTGTGTTCAAACTTAAATCGTCAAACTTCATTGAGAAAATGAATGAAGTTTATTGTGTGTTTGTGTGTGTGTGTGTGTCTGTCTGTGTGTGTGTGTGTGTCTGTGTGTGTCTGTCTGTCTGTGTGTGACTGTGTGTGTCTGTGGGTGTGTGTGTGTGTGTGTGTGTCTGTGTGTCTGTGTGTGTGTGTGTGTCTGTGTGTGTGTGTCTGTGTGTGTCTGTCTGTGTGTGTGTGTGTGTGTCTGTCTGTGTGTGTGTGTGTGTCTGTGTGTGTGTGTGTCTGTCTGTCTGTCTGTGTGTGTCTGTGTGTGTGTGTGTCTGTCTGTGTGTGTGAGTGTGTGTGTCTGTGTGTGTGTGTGTCTGTCTGTCTGTCTGTGTGTGACTGTGTGTGTCTGTGTCTGTGTGTGTCTGTGTGTGTGTGTGTGTCTGTGTGTGTGTGTGTCTGTCTGTCTGTTTGTGTGTGACTGTGTGTGTGTGTCTGTGTGTGACTGTGTGTGTCTGTGTCTGTGTGTGTCTGTGTGTGTGTGTGTGTGTGTCTGTGTGTGTGTGTGTGTGTGTCTGTCTGTCTGTGTGTGACTGCGTGTGTCTGTGTGTGTCTGTGTGTGTCTGTCTGTCTGTGTGTGTGTGTGTGTGTGTCTGTGTGTGTGTGTGTGTGTCTGTGTGTGTCTGTCTGTGTGTGTGTGTCTGTGGGTGTGTGTGTGTGTGTGGGTGTGTGTGTGTGCATGTTTTAGGGGGGGTTGCAGTCATTAACACAGGACTACACCTGTGCCACGGCCCCCCCAGCGACAGTCTCCACCTGATCCAGCTTCAAACAGACGCAAGTCATCCGGTGTGACCCCCCGTCTCATAACAGGGGATCAGAACAGAGACCCCGAGTGGGCCCTGCACTCCCCAGACCTGCAGGGTCAGAACACGGGGGTTTGGGGGGGGTGTACAGGGGTTAAGTCGGTCAATTTCCGCCGTCGGCACATGAAGGGGGGAGCCACGCGGGACGGCCTAATTACGCTGCCGGCGGGCGTGGCGGTGTGCCGGGCCTAATCCCTGTCTGACCCCCGTGCACGGTCCGAGGGCTGCTGGGACACCCCTCCTCGCCAGCGCGTGCACCCCCTCATCCAGGGTCACGTTTAGGAAGTGGGGCTTAGTGTATTACTAGAGCTGCATGTGTCTGATTGCATCGTCTCACACCTCCTGTCGGGTTTTAAATAAATAAATAAATGTGTATTTATTACTACGTGTAAAGTGTGAAACAGAACTCGCGTTCATTACCAGTGCAGACGCGGATTACTGTAAAATCCCCATATTGAGATGTTTGCATATTGTCATGAAAACAAGATGACTGCATCGTAATTTCAGAAGGAATTGCTATTTATCCCTTTGAAGAGCGGGTTTTTCAGAATGTTTTTTTTTTCTCTCCAAAATTCCAAGTCAGTGTTCTTGAACTCTTGAATTGTGACATCGGCATTAGCATGTTCAGATAAGAACATTCCACTCGCACATTTGTGACCTCACAGCTCAAAGGGCTGTGATGTGGAAGACGGAATGCACAGAGCTGTTCATGATGGGGAATCTGAGGTCAGGACAACTGGACTTGGCAAGGAATGGTGCCGGGCCACGGTCAGCACAAGATTCATTCCTTCACCAACTCGCCCTGTCATGCATTCATTCGGTCCTGTTCACACTCACATGCCTTTCTGTTTTCTTCTTAAACATATGAACACAAGCAGAGCTCGGGAAGCGTACGGAGAACAGTAATTGAATCAGTGAGAGGGGCTTAATTTAGTCAGGGGTGAGTCTATCTCCCCTTTCTCACTGCCCCGGGCTGTTGTTCTGAGTGGGGGGGATGGTACACTCAAATACCATCGTAGAAAAGTCAATAAAAATGGAAGAGGAAGATGGAAATAGGCAAGCAAGACAATTAAATGTAGGATTTAAAAAAAATAGGATTTTAAAAACTGGAGCAAAATTAAATATATAAATATACATAAATATATAAAATAATGCCATATTCGATTCCCCAGCTGAGGTTAATGGCGGTCTGTATTACCCTCTCTCACTGCACATTTACATCTCGCGGGTCATTTGATTCGAGTTTTCCCCTAAACGTCAGTCCTGCCCCGACGTTTCAAACTCGAATGTCTTGGAACGGGTTTCAGCGCACCAGAAAGGAATGCCAGAAGGCATAACGTTTTTATACCGCTTCGGTTTATTTGATTTTCCAGCTTTCGCTCTCGCTAATTCGTTGAAAATGTGCATTGCGATGTTTTTATCTAATCTCATTACGTTTTTCCGGGCTCGCTTAAACCTGTTCACGAGCATACGCATGCAATTACATCTGCTTTATGGTTCCATCTGTGCATCAGACTACAGAATTATATGTAAAATTGCCCAAGATTCTTTTCATTTTTATTTTTTATATTCACAGTTGAACTGTAGGTAAATGTTGTTGATAGTTGCAGAATGGGCCATTGTAATGTAGCTTGAGTGTTTATACTCGGTGATCTAATTTAACAGCATCATAAAGCCTGTCAATGTTTTTATTTTGTTACGTTGCTTAATTCCAGTCTTACTGGAAA
>NC_083764.1:5856308-5876308 GCF_963514075.1 Conger conger
TATGGAGCTGGTCTGAACTGGTCAACCAGCTACCAGTGCTTTCAAAACATAGCTTGGGCTGGTCAAACCATGTTAAGTATGGAGCTGGTCTGAACAGGTCAACCAGCTACCAGCTGTTTCAAAACCTAGCTTGAGCTGTTTTTTTTATCAGCAGAAAAATATTTTCGCAAGATCTCGGCCATTGTGTCGAGATATGAGGACATTATTAAAGAAAGGATGTGCCGTGTTTTACAGATGGCAGGCTTTAAGCGGTTGTTTTTCTGCAGAGCGCTGAACAAATTGTACAGTTTAAGCCGATTACAGATTGTTCTTCCCGTGGGGGAGTTATTTGAAATGTCTTTGTCCGGCTCTGGGCCCACGACGGAGGTAATGAAACACGTCTGCCGGAGACACGTCTGCTGTTTGTCCGCTTAATTGAGTTTAATTTGATAACTACTTGGCAGATTTGCCGGTGCTTAGTCTTGCCCCAGTAATATCTGTTCTGTCTATTTTGAATAAACACTCCCAAATTGACACCAGGTTTTAGGACCGTGTCGTCTGGGTTGTGTAAGGAAAATCCCGGCCTGCGGTTGCGGTGAATTTGGGCCAGGGTTATCTGAAACACCTGTCATCGCTGTTGCAGTTATTAGGATGATGGCTGCCCTCTTCATCATCATCATCATCATCATCATCATCTTCATCGTTATCATCCTCTTCATCATTTTCTCATTATCAACATCATATTCTTCATCATTATTATTATCATCACCATCATCATCATCAGTGTTGATTTATATCTTCATATTGTTCCTGATCACGATTGTTGGCATCATCATCATCAACATCTTCATCATCATGTTATAGCAGTAATGTCCCCTGAAAAGTGTGTGAATCAACAATGACCCACATGATTTTTTTGTGGGCTTCCATAAACACCTGGAGACTTCATCGACATCGTCATCGTCACGTTATCGCAATAATGTCCAAAAATCATAATGACTCTGTGAGGGTCAGGCCTGTTACACAAGCTTGGGCTCTTGAGCGAAGCCCAGAATCTTCCCTGCATTGCCAGCACACGGAAGCGTACCGTCTTGGGTCAGGGACTTTTCCGGTTCGTTGTCACGCCGTTTGGCCGGAAAGGCAGGCCACGGTTCTGCGACGGTTCATCAACATTTCAACAGCACCTTCTCAGGCATCATAGTCCTCATTGTTAGACTGATATACTTTTCATCGCTTCTCAGCCACTCCGCTCTTTTATGGAAAAACATAAATTCGGACATAACGGGAGACATACGGCGCTTAATTCATACATTTAAAACAAACCCCCCGCAGTGTGGTGAAACAGTAGGAAAACTGTGACTTTAAACACAGAGTTCAGGGGGAATATTAAGAGATTAAGATGAATGTCTCTCACTTTCAATAGGAGCCCTGGAATCCAAGGGCAACATCTGGAGGAAAAGGCCTGAGGACGGGAGGATAGAGAGAGGAAGGTGTCTGTGGAACCGCCAGACTGTTAAATGGGCCCTGGGCATCTGTTTTCTGTTAAACGTCAAAACTAAGTTGTTGACATTTCAAATCTAAAGTAGAAATCTTCATCTCACCAATACAAGCCAGAATATTATTTTTTTACCTCCCACAGAGTGAATCGGATGATTTATCAAATGCAGATTTACATATTAAAGCCATGAAAGAGTTGAACGCTGTTTTAATAAATACACAGTGTGTGTAAAATCCTGTCAAACTCCATACAAAAAGTGGCCAAATCAATTTGATTTTTAGCTGTTTTGACAGGTTAACACCACAATGGGTTTCACCCAGTGAGCAATGAATAATGCCTATTTCATGTATTTTAACATACCATTGATGTCCTGCAATTCTTCAGTACACAATATAAGACATTGCGTTGTAATTCATTATATCTCACACAAAGTGCAAGAACCTTAGAGTACAGCAGAGACTGACTCTAAAAACCATATTAGCGGGTCACCACGTTAGTACTAGAATCAAATGGCAAATTTCCCATTGTAAAACGTACAGAAACCTAAATATTTCTGGACTGGTATGTCAATATATCTTTTTTTTTTTTTCCCCTCTCCCTTTGACCTGAGAAAACACCAGTGGCCATGGCCTGAGGAATAGGATGTATGCTCAAAGTGTGCTAGGTGTAGCATGGCCAGCTTATTAACTGCCCAGGTTCTGGGAACATACTCCAGCTGCTGGAGCAGTGCTGCAGGAGTCCGCCCCACGGGTTTAACGGGCGGCTACGCCACACGGCTCGGTTTGATCCACAGCCTCTGTCATCGCTTCATCAGGCCTTTCCTCGGGAACAGTGCTCTGGTATCACTGTCGAGTCAACTCTGAACATTTCACCGTGTGTTCATCAACCTAGGCTCAGCTCGACAGCGATGACATTTCTGAACAATTTGTTAAATCTATTCTTAAAAAACCCATTCAACATTTCCTTTTGGAAAAAATATACCAGAATTACGATTACTTATTACTGATTGAATGGTCTTAAATTATATTTAAAGTATTACTTAAAGATATACAGTATTTGAAAAAATATGTAAAGTGTATCTAACAATTTCTATATATTTCAGTGCACGTATATTTCATTTTCAACTTTTAAATAAAGAATCACTGAGTGAGACTTAAAAAAAAAAAAAAAAAAAAAACGTAATGCATGCTTAAGTTTAATGCTCACAGAGTTAAGCGCAGGACAGCGCAGTAATTAAATTATGGACGGCCCCCTGTTGGCAGTAAAGAAGATGGCCGCCGGGCACGCACCGGTGTGCGGAACGCATAGCAGCCCCCCTCCCCTCTGGGCCGGCTGGGGCTGGAGTCAAACGGCTCTCTCCGGGCTTTAGTTACACAGGCCTCAGCTGTTCGGGGCGGCCGAGAAACACTCTAATGCAGTCACAACAGAGCCAAAGGAAACAGAGCCGGAATGACTTCCATAACAGGATGACAGGGCTACATATTGGCTCGGACCACACACACAACGCCGCCCCCCTCCCCCCCCCGCACAAGCTCCTTCATCTCGCAGTCCCGGACCCCCTGATTGTGAGAGATATCGGACTGAGCAGAGACAAAAACTCTTTCTTACTCTTCGCTCCGTGGATTCGGGAAGGGGGGCGGGGGGGAGGTGGTGCGGCGGCAGGGATGAATGCTCGCGGACGGTCACGTGGGACGCGGCCGTAACTCACGGGCGCACTACTGGTGTTTCTTTTAGGCACCGCTCGTCGACCGCTGACAGGGCCCGGTGGCTGGGAAGATGAAAATACCCTAAATTAAACGGAACGTCAGACCGCAGCAGTGTTCTGGAACCACCTCGTTTACTACGCTGCGTTGCACAGGAGGTCGCGTCCGTGCGAATGAATGGCTGTTGTGTCTGGCGCGTGAAGTCAGGGAACGACTGAGGAATACCGTGTGCGACTGCAACGTTCGGTTGTTCGTTTTGTTTGTTTATTTTATTGGTTTATTTTACAGGGATAATGCACATTAATAATATCCCCGTTAATTATAATTTCCCTCTTTCGTCCCCAAACATTTGTGCAAGGACAGATAGTACTTGTGCCTAGCCAGTTGAGCAATAGATATAAAATGGAGAGGAAATATGTAACTAACAAGCTAACAAGCCAGGAAAACAGGATGGTATTTGACCACATAATGTCATCTAAATGTCATCTAAATTTTGCTTCATGTGAAATTTCCTAAAATGTCAAAGAGGAATTGGAATTTCTTATCTGTGATTTAATTTGTGTATTCCATTATTTTTTATGTGATATGTGGTGAAAGCCAGCATATATTTTTTTCAAATCTCACATTGTCATCATCATTGCTATAATTTAGTGACCTTTAGTGCCTATTTTTGTAGTGTGTCTCTTTCAGCGCAGTGTAATTGCATGATTAATGGCAGCCATCAGACCCCCCTGCCAGAAGTCAAGTGTTTTCCCTGCTCTCTGTTTGAATAGGGACCACTGAGGATGCGGTGTGGAGGGTCAACCAGCAGGGGGTGCTGTCGTCTCTGGGCCTTGGCCACAGGTGTGGGACTTAATGAAGTAAGTGGGAAATTAGCGAGTACTGCTCGTTTCCTGTCTGGGTTTATGTGGGCATGTGGGATTTCCACCCAAGACCAATCAAAGATAACCCCATTTTGGGAAAGAAAAGTATTGTCTGACGTTTGTAAGTAAAGGACTTAAGATATGTAATATGTTTTCAAAAGTAGCAAAAAGGATTTAGATTCTATGTGAGAAATCATTCAATAGGAGTATCCTATCACTTTTTTAAAATGGTGGATGTCTTTTTTTTGCAAAGAAACCCTAATTATTCATAATACTTGGGCCAATTTTGACTTATTCTTTGCTTCTGAATGTACTCTCCCTTTATTGATTTACCAGCTATTTTATTTTTTACAAAACCGTTGCGAGTTTGGGATCCACCCATCATGGTGCAGACAGAGATAAGAGATGAGGCTAAAGAACAGCGCTTGCTTGCCAGATGTTTTTCACAGAAATGAAAGGGGATTTTAAATGCGCTGTAAAAGACTGAAATATTTTCACCCCATCAGTGGAATGTAGAAATCCCCCGTCACCACAATCCTGGTCTGTTCTATCAAAAACAGTCAAATTCTATCAAAACGTGTGCAAGCGATAACTTTTTTAAAGCTGCGCTTTGAGCGGTTAAGGCTGAGGTGTTCATGGTAGACCCAGATGCGGTAAAACCTGAGCTGGCGTGTCGTTAGGGGAAGGTGTTTCCAGGAGAGATCCACGTGGTGGGAAGCCTGGAGGACAGACAATGGAGGCTTTATGAATCCAGTTATCACGAAGAATCTTCTTCTTGCCTCCACAACAGCATGGGGTTTTAACTAGAAAAACTAGGGGGAAAAACTAGGAAAACATACATATGAAGATGTGTAAAATGGCTTCTACTGAGACTAGATGAGTTGGTCCTTTGCTGATTGAAAGATAGCTTTAATTTTACGTTAATATTACCTGAAATGGGTAATTCAGCTATACACAAAGCAATTGATTAAGGTGTATCTGCTGGTATTTAATATATATTTTTCAGAACAATTATACCCCTAAGATCTGTCATTTGAGATGAATTCTAGCAGTAATGTTATGTAAAAAAATTACATTTTACCAAAAAAAAAAGGTTTTTATTCCTTTGTAAACAGAATCTGTAAATGAGAGCTGTTCAAGAGATTTGGGGTTTTTGCAGGTTTTGTCATCTGTCCCATTCAGCCACCAAGGTTCTCATCGCTGACCCCTGACCTCTCACCCCTGACGATGTCACCATTTGCCGGAGCCTCGGATTCCCCTCGCCAAATTGGCCGGCGGGCCCCTCTCCCCATGCAGAGCCCTCGGGAGGCCTCTCAGATGTCTCTGTTGTCACTGTACTGACGAACGCGGGGGACGTGTCAGCCCTGCGCCGTGGGCTTGGTACAATGGCGGGGGGGTGAGTGGAAGGAACCGCAACGGCCGCCTAACAAGCTTGCGCTGCGTAACGGCACGTTACAAACAGCCCCTCTGCTGTGTGGGTGGGGTTATATACAGCTGTTTCTGTGCCCCCTGCACCCCTCCAGCTTACCCCTCAACTCAGGGAAAGTTGTTACCACAGGACACTCAGCCTATGAACAGCTCATACAGAGGGCTCGAGTTTTACCATTAATAATGTTTTAAATCATGACCCCCCCCACCCCCAACACACACAGCCAACACACACACACACACACACACACACAGGCACACAATGGTGTGTGTCCCCAGTTCCTTTGACAGACCAGTGCAACGGTCACAATGCACACTCCTGTGAAGGACAAGTTATTTAACAGTAGTTCATTTTTATGACTTAATTATTCCCAGATTAGGATGCATGTGGATGTAAATCATAATGCCATTATCCATCAGCAGTGTCTGTTATAATTATGACCGCAATATATAATAAATATAATATAATAAACTATGATAGGAGAAGAGAGTGAGTGATTAAGAAGATTGATGAGTTTAAGAGAGTGGCCTTGGGTGTCCCTGGAAGATAGTTATGCAGAAACGCCCCGGTTTTTCTGGGAATCCTCCCGTTATCAGAAAGACCAGCAACCACTGTTGTTAGCTCAGGCCCATTATAAACAAACCGCCGTCACTGCAAATGTACAAATCGGAGTGATGGCGGTTTAATTTCAGCTTAAATCTTTGAAAACGAGGAAGGTCGGCACACCTGCGACACACAGCGCCTCCGCTTGCGGTAATAACAAGGCTAGCCGATTGGCTGAGCTCGCAAGGCCTGTTACAAAATGGCCGTCGGGTATCGTTCTGAGAGAGAATCTGATCTTTGTGCTGAAAGACGCCCGGGGGCATCTGTGCCAGTGTTTGGGTAACGGTCCGGCGGTTGGTAAAGGAGAACGTCTGAACTCTGAGGCGGTGTGAGCTAGGGGAGGAGAGGGAGGATGTTGGTGGAGAGCAGGGTGGGGTGGAATAAAGGTAGACAGGGGCGGGGGGGGCGGGGGGCAGGGCAGTGTGGAGGGGTGGAGGTACCACCGATTCCTTTCAAGACCCATCCGGCCACCTTTGATATCTTAAACCGGGGAAGCCAGAAGGAGGTAAAGTCAAGATGCACTACGAGGCTCCGCGGCAGATCTGAGGCGGGTGGGAGGGAGGGGGGGCACTTCCCCACAAACATCTCAGCGTGGCCCCCCCACTGTGGGATCGGACTTGAGCCGCGGCCAAGAGAAATCCGCGCTGTCGCCGCCTGACCGGCGAGCGGCGGGGCGCCCCTTTCAACATCACATGTGGCGGCAGCGTGTGCTGCGCGCTAGCCCCCCGAGAGCCGCGAGGCCCGACGCAGCGCTAGCGGACGCAGAACTAGCGAACGCAGTGTTAGCGAATGCAGCATTAGCGAATGTAGTGTTAGCGAATGCAGCATTATATATTGCATTAGCGAACGTAGTGTTAGGCAATATAGCATTAGCGAATGTAGTGTTAGTCAATATAGCATTAGCGAATGTAGTGTTAGCGAGCACAGCGCAGCGAATGTAGAATTAGCAAATGTGGTATTAGCAAAGGTAGCGTTAGCGAACGTAGCAATAGCAAAGGTAGCATTAGCAAACGTAGCATTAGCGAACCTAGTGTTGGCAAACGTAGCATTAGGAAACTTAGCACTAGCAAACATAATGTTGGCAAATGTAGCATTAGCAAAAGTAGAGCTAGCAAATGTAATGTTAGCAAAGCGTAGCATTAGCAAACGTAGCATTAGCGAACGTAGCGTTAGCGAGTGTAACATAAGGGCCGTAGCTTGAGATGCTCACATACTGCCACTGAATGTGCCGTTCCCTGATCAGCACCTGTAACGCCAGCTTTAGAACTGGGGGTAACCCTTTACAATAATGTTATATGAACTGGCATGAACTCACCTACTGAGAAGGTAATCAGGGAAGTTATGTATTTGTACATTGTTTATTTATGTTACCAACTGCATTAGTTCATACCAGTCTGTATTGGAATCACAAAAAAAACTGTTCATGTATTTGTTAATGATTAACTAATCATGCTGTAAGCCTATCCTACGGTCCACAGTCATGGTCCACTGACTGCGCATAATCTGCCGGTTGTCAGGGGCAACACCAGCACTCCACAGATGGCGGTGAAATTAAGATCGTATCCTGAAGTGTTTTCAAGATGGTGCAGTTGAAGGACCACCCACTGAAGGGGCCTTCCCAATCGGCCCAGTATGATGACTGGGGCGACGGTCTGCTCGGTATACTACGGTAAGAGATGATTACATTAATCATTAAAGAGCTAGGTGATCCTGAGAGCATACATCGAACCATACATCCTTTCACAGAGGGGATTAATCTGTCTACTCAGAGTCAACTGCTCTACAGGCCACACCACATGGGCTCACCATCTTTGTGTACAAAAACGCAGGACAAAAAAGCTCTCTGTGTTTGTACACTGGGGGGATCCTGCTGAGAGGGGAGGGGGTTTCAGTTGGCCAATATTGAGGCAAAAGGACAACGACCCGTGAACTCTGCGAACATTTTGGAGGGTGTCCAGGGAGTGGTCCTGTGCCCTGGCATCCATCAATGTCTGATCTTGGCTGCTTCACACCGGCATTTAGGCTGAATGTTTTACAGCGCGCTTCTGGCCGCTCCAGGCACAACTTGTCGTGCTGGGGGGACGAACGGCTTGTATCTCGCTGTTTGCACCAGTCGGCTTAAACTGTACATTATTACATTACACCCGAGTACACCCGAGATTTAAATAGTGTCAGACGTGCTTTTGTTGGGATTGTGCATCGTATGGACGCAGAGAGAGGCGCGTGATGACCACATGCAATGTTTACCTAGAGCTGTGGTTGATGGAGGTCTACCATCACATAACTCATTCAACAGCTAGAGATCTTGTTGAGCTGCTAATTAGTCGAATCAGGTGTGCCAAACTGGGGTTGAAATGAAAACCAACGGCAAGGCAGATCTCCAGGAACAGGGTTCAGGAACCACTGACCTAGAGACTGGAACATCAGTCCTAAAATAGACATCATTTGAACTGGTAGAAATGTTGCACAATTTACTTGACAGATCCTTATATCCAAAGTAACTTCCATCCATCCATCCATCATTTTAACCCGCTAATCCTGAACAGGGTCGCAGGGGGGCTGGAGCCTATCCCAGCATACATTGGGGCGAAAGGCAGGAATACACCCTGGACAGGTCGCCAGTCCATCACAGGGCACACACACCATTCACTCACACACTCACACACTTATACACTCATACACTCATACCTATGGGCAATTTATACTCTCCAATCAGCCTAACCTGCATGTCTTTGGACTGTGGGAGGTAAACCGGAGTACCCGGAGGAAACCCACGCAGACACGGGGAGAACATGCAAACTCCACACAGAGAGGCCCCGGCCGACGGGGACTCGAACCCAGGACCTCCTTGCTGTGAGGCGGCAGTGCTACCCACTGCACCATCCGTGCCGCCTCCAAAGTAACTTGCAGATCTGAAATGTTGTTAGGTTATATAGTCTGATATTTACAGAAGCAAGGAATGCCTCTACCTTGCAAGCAGTTACAGCGAACCTGCAGCCTCTTGAAGCTAAATATACTTCAAAACAATGCCGTGCTATTGGTTGACCATTACCATGAGAAGCCAAGCTTATTGGTTTAGACTGGAATAGGAACTCAAGAGGTACTTATTTAAAAGGCACCCCAAGATAATGCCTACATATGTATTAATGTGTGACTGATAGCAGTCACCACTGTGGAAAAACTTCTTATCAAAACTGATGCTTTTGGAAGTTTGGAATCATACTTTGAAATACATGGAGGACGATTCCAGGTCTTTTGTTTGCCAAAAAGGTGAGAGCTTCATACCTGTAGTCGTGCAGGCAGACCGCAGGTCGGCTCTGAACAAGCCTGTTGAGGTGCTGGGTGAGGGGGTCACCCAGGTAAAGCAGCAGGCCTGCACCCCCACAGTATCCCAGAGAGAAGAGATGTGCACACAAAGTGGCCATTTTGTTTTTTTTCAAAGGGGCTCGGAACAATAACCGCTCTGATGTGGTTTCGCCAGGGGGTTTGCGATTACTTTATAGCCCCAGGATTCCAGGAAATCTTTTCCCTTCAACTTCCTCCGGTCAGCGGGATAAAAGTGTGTGTGTGTGTGTGTGTGTGTGTGTCTGCGCGGGGGGGAGGGCGGCAGTCCATGAAAGAATTCCCTGTGCCGCCCCGTGTTTCTTTTCCGCCGAGAAAATGTTTAGCCGGAGCGCCTCATCTCCTGTTGTTTTATTTTTAGCTCCACCAAAGGCTTATCTCTCACCTCTTTCAGGCTGCTGCATAAACATATTACACATTCACACTCCGAGTCTGCCCCGCGAGATCGTATCGGATGCACAACATAGCCTTTCCGCATGGCGCTTTGGGTGAGGGGATTTCTGTGTGAGCAGTTGGCAAGACGGTCAGACACCTTAGTCATCTTTACTGGAAAGGTTGAGCAACCCGCTGAAGCTTATTTAACCGTGACAAGGTTAATGGCGTGAAAGTGCGTGTGTGTGTGTGTCACATGGTTCATGTTTATTGTGCTCTCCTGCGATGATGCAGCTGTTAATGTGTGTGATTTTGGTCTTTCCCTCACCACTGTTCAGGGCCCTCAAAAGATCAGGGCCCCTCAACCTTATCCAGAAAGGGCCAGTGTGGGTGCAGGCTTTTGTTCCAACCAAGCAATAACACACCTGATTATACTAATCAACCAATAGGATCATTGCTAAAAAAAACCTTGATTAGCAGAATCAGGTGTGTTATTGCTTGGTTGGAACAAAAGCCTGCACCCACACTTGATAAGGTTGAGGACCCCTGGCTTGGATGTTAAGATTTCCCTGCTTTTGTCGCTCAAAAACACCACCATGCCCCCCCTCTCACACACACTCTCACGCACACACACACACACACACACACACACGCACACTCACACTCACACACACACAAACACGTGCCTCCACCCACTCATCTGTGTTTACATTCATTTTTGCTGCCTTGTGAGTGCCCTTCTATAGCAGTGTGCCGTTTACCTGCTCTGTTATTCCTGTAGCACTCCTCCACCTGCAGTCAGCTTCCTGACCCCAGACTGACTGAAGCCCTCTGCACATTATGTACCTGTAAGTGTGTGTTCACAGGTGGCAGGGCTGGTGTCGGGGGGCGTTTTGGCCAGACGTGTTTTTCTCCTGACGGAGGTTCGGTGTCCGCCACGACTTCCTCCATACGGCTCACCATGCCACCGTGTGTGTACCGTAAATCATGTGCCCCGCACACACACACTCACATACACACTGACACACACACACCTACACACACACACACACACGCACACACACACACTCACATACACACTGACACACACACACACACACACACACACACCTACACACCTACACACGCACACCTACACACCTACACACACACCATGCACACACACACACACACACTCACATACACACTGACACACACACACACACACACCTACACACCTGCACACACACATCATGCACACACACACACACACACACACACCTACACACACACACACACAAACACACACACACCTACACACCTACACACACCTACACACCTACACACGCACACCTACACACCTGCACACACACACCATGCACACACTCACACACACACACACACACACACACCTACACACCTACACACGCACACCTACACACCTACACACACACCATGCACACACACACACACTCACATACACACACACACTTACACTCACACACACACACACACACACACACACTTACACTCACACACACACACACACACTCACATACACACACACACACTTACACTCACACACACGCAAACGCACACACACATACACACCTACACACCTACACACACACACACACACACCATGCACACACACACTCACACACACACACACACACGCACTTACACTCACACACACACACACTCACATACACACACACACTTACACTCACACACACGCAAACGCACACACACACACACACACACGGGCCTGGTCCAAACGACACGCTGTAAAACTTTACACTCGCACTCATCCGCATAATTACGCAATTCATTTTCACTTAGTCCCGCCGAAACTGGGCTAATGAAATTTCCACTGGTGTAGCGTTACCTCCGTGGGGTCAGAGGTCAATTTCCTGTTTGGATAAGCAGAGGTTTTAAAGAGGAGGTCTCTTTTTTTTTTTTACAATTTTTTTCAAACCTCCGCTCCCCAATTTTCGGAGCCTCAGCTGGGGTGCAAGGCGAGCGCAGCCGTTTGCCCCCTGATGAAAAGAACAGATGGAGAAGGACTCTGTTTTAGGACATTTCTGCAATGCAGGTGCACTCAGCCACCTCATGGCTAGTTTTACATGGATGTGCTGTTTTCACTGGGCCCCCGCGGGTGTCCTGACCCCCCCCCCCACCCCGCCCCGGGACCCCCCCCCTAATTAAAGGCAGAAGCTGTGAGGTCACAGAGCCTGCAGGAGCTCACCCCGAAAGAAGAGACAACGAGGGGAGAGGAAAAAAAAAAAGAGAGAGAGAGAGAGATGTGAGTGAAATCGGCCATTTCATAATTAGCTTTCAATCTCACCACAGGGATCTGAGAAACACATCAACAGGGTGCTTATGGGAGTTGCATGTTAAATAAAAAAAAGATTCTTTACAAATGAAGACTTTCTAATTGCATTGCTCTTTTGAAAAGCGAATCATGTAATATGACGATGACTATAGTTCCTTTGATGGAACTACAATTGATGTGCTGCAAATAACACTGTAATTTACAGGAATTTAGCAGATGCTCTTATCCAGAGCAACTAGCGATGCTACTAATACAATATAATAAATCATCTAAATAATATTCGTAACAAGGCACAAGAATTTATAATATATAGCCTTCACAAGCTGAAAGAGTAGATCATTTTATTTTCTTTTTGCTCTTAAAAAAAAAAAAAAAAATGTTCTCCCTAAAATGTCTCCACCCTGGAAAGAGGTGCTGACTGCAGGCTGTAGAGTGGGCCTGTTAAACAGCTCGGCTGGGAGGGGAGACCCCCTGCTCCCCGGAGCGTCGGAGGCCGCCCCTGTCACTTTGGGGCATGATGTATGCCGCTGCCCTCTTAACGCACACGGCAGAAGTGCCCCCTATTTAAAGGAGGAGTGGTCAGGGTGGGCAGGTGTCCCACCTACTGGGAGGTCAGGTGACCCCACTGAGGAGACGAATGTGGACTCACCTATGGCCTTCACATCAGCACAGGCTGGGATTTACAACCCCTGCCCACCCCACGGCCTAACCCCCACCCCAGAGCTGACCTGTCCCCTGGGCCAACTGCTGCCATAGCTCATTACTGCGTTTCGCTAATTAACCCTTTCAAGAGTAAAGGTTTTTTTTGTTTTTCTTTCAGAACATTTTTTTCTGAACTCCAGGAGTCAGAAGCCAGTGTTCTAGAACTCTTATCGCTTCCCACTGCCAGTAGTGATTGTGACATCAGCATTAGAATGTCCAGTGACGAACATTCTGATCACACGCAGTACACGCGATCTCACACCTTAAAGGGTTAAGGAAGGTGACCAGTTGGAGGTTATAAGGAGGGTGATCAGTTGACCACTGAGTCGTATGACAGGCAGTGGGTTGATGGCACGGTTCAGCAGGTCAAGGGTCACCAGGTGGAGGTCTACCAGCCGAACGCCCCCGGATATGGGGAGGGTAACAGGCACGGGGGGAGCCGAGGTCTCAAATTCACAATTCAGTCCTTATTTTCCACTTCTGTTAATCTTTCTCCGGGCAACCTGAGGAAGCACGTTCCCCAGACCCTGTTCCCTGGGGGTTTGTGCTGTTTTCTGGGTTTAGTTCCAGCTGAACCCCTCATTACACATGTTTTGATTGAGCTGTTAATGCAACACGGAACCTGGATCAGTCCACAGCGATGCCAGGTTTGACCTCAAAGATACGAGTGATGTGGTTCAGGAATTTCAATGATTTCATTATGTAAACTCAAATTTACATCATACTTGGTTCTATTTATATTACACTATTTCACATTAGGTCTAGATCCAAAAAGCATCCGGATTTGTAGTTCAACTAACTGTTTTGCTCAAGGGAGTCATAGTGCTGAATGATTGTATTTGCAAAATATTGGCATTGACTTTGCCTTCGCCATGGACTTAGCTTTTTCCAAACCTGTAAATAAAATCTTCGGTGTCGAGGTGCCAACTAAACTCACCTAATTTCTAATACCCCTTTAATGAAATAACAACCCTAATATAAAGTAACCCTAAAAGCACTGAACTCACCATCTGAAACAAAAGTGACACTGTACGGTTTATTTTTAGCCTCTATAAACGTGTTTATTATTTTAAAAAGGGAGAAAACCTTGAGCAGCACCATAGGTGTTGAGTGACAGGAGGCCGTAATAGCCCCTTTGAGTGACAGGAGGCCGTAATGGCCTGTTTGAGTGACAGGAGGCCGTAATAGCCTGTTTGAGTGAACTGCCTGACCCTGGAGGGCCAGCCAGATCCTCACACTCAGGAATAACACACTGTAGATGGGAGTGATTTGGCAGTACGGTGGTGGCGGAGAAGTATTAAAGACGTGTGAATGTGATTATAAGGTTGTATACGAGTCGATTGGTGAGCGAGTGCCTTCGTTAAGATGAAAATCACAGCCTAGCTCCGCTGTAATTACTCTGTAATTAGTCTCATGATGCGTGGTGGTGTAAATTAAATGGTATACACTATTTTAATTACTGAGAAATTACAGGGTTTTTTTCAGTAAATTAAAATAGACGATCACCGTGTTCAACGTCATGATTACAGTAGAAACTGCTGGGTGGCTCTTGCTGTGAGCAAGTTGTGTAGTGACCCACCCTGTATGTGCCTTTAACTGAGAAAAAAGGAAAGAATCAGGGATACATTTTGTTACATATTCTTCTTAAACCAGGAAATTCACCCCGTCCCAGCACCAACCGAACAAATCAGATTACAGGAATGACGAATAAAAGGCTGCAATTAAAATCTTTGACCAAACTTTCGCCCTGTAGCGTTTAATACAGCCCTTAGACGTCTCTAATGAGACAGCTGACTGGAGAGATGCCCACAGGGTGGCAGACCGTGTGTTTATCGGGCCCGTACTCACAGAGCAGAGGAGGAGTTTAAGGCCCCTACTCACAGAGCACAGGAGGAGTTTAAGGCCCCTACTCACAGAGCACAGGAGGAGTTTAAGGCCCCTACTCACAGAGCACAAGAGGAGTTTAAGGCCCCTACTCACAGAGCACAGGAGGAGTTTAAGGCCCCTACTCACAGAGCACAGGAGGAGTTTAAGGCCCCTACTCACAGAGCACAGGAGGAGTTTAAAGCCCCTACTCACAGAGCACAGGAGGAGTTTAAGGCCCCTACTCACAGAGCACAGGAGGAGTTTAAGGCCCCTACTCACAGAGCACAGGAGGAGTTTAAGGCCCCTACTCACAGAGCACAGGAGGAGTTTAAGGCCCCTACTCACAGAGCACAGGAGGAGTTTAAGGCCCCTACTCACAGAGCACAGGAGGAGTTTAAGGCCCCTACTCACAGAGCACAGGAGGAGTTTAAGGCCCCTACTCACAGAGCACAGGAGGAGTTTAAGGCCCGTACTCACAGAGCAGAGGAGGAGTTTAAGGCCCCTACTCACAGAGCACAGGAGGAGTTTAAGGGCTGAGGCCCTGCTCCGCTCTCCAGCCTCTCAGCCCTTACTCCAGCAGCGTGAGAGGAGCTGAAACTCTGTAATCATGGCGAACAGGCCCACCCGCGGCCTACTCTTCACACACAGCTCTCTCTCTCACGCGCGTCTGGAGAACGGGGTAAAACCGGCTGTCCAACCCGGCACCCGAGGGCCGCTTCCCTCCAGTCAGTACATGGTCAGTACATGGTCAGTACATTCCCCCATTTAAAATAGCCACTTCTGTTTTCACACAGCAGCTCAAATTACTGCAGCATGACCGTAGTGTTATTGCCGAAATATGGACACGTTCACATGTATTTATTCAAATTCATTCAAACAACAATATTCTGTGATCTAACATTGTTTCTGTGTTCTGAGCATTTCTATACTTTTTTTTTTTTCCTGAGCTATAAAACGTAAATAAAAAATATATTGTTGCAATCATAATCGTCATCATAAGTATATTATGATAACCAAGGTAGTTATGAAGGTCGAAATTGTGCAGCCACAATGAGGCAGTTGAACCAGGCCTAACACATATTTTTTAACATGTCAACATTAGCTCAATGTAGAAATTGGTGGAAGCCCTACGCTGGTACAATAGTTTGTTCCTTGAGAAGTCTTTTAGGCTTTTCATCGAAATTCCTGAATGGTGAAAAAACGTCAGTCTCTATAACACAATCGGCCAAGTTTTCATTGTGAAGAACTTGTGTGACTGGTACGGGTCAGGAGAAGTCGTTTGTATTTCCAGGTGTCTGTTATAGCGCCACCGCATGGCCAGTCGCACAATATCGGCACGACGTCCCTTTTTCCTTTCTCTATAAACATAACAAACTTGGTGACTTGTTATGAATTCTTCTGGATTTTACAGCTATATCTGACAAAGACTGATGCACAAAAATAGCTATACTAAATAAGCAATATTGTTGTTATTATTATTATTATTATTATGTTAATATAATAATAATAATACAAATAGTGTGTAACATAATATAATACTAAGCTATAATAAGTTAAAATGTACCCTTTATTAGGCTAAAATGGAAGCCAGTAAAACACTTATACTTACCGTCGTGTTTACGGCCGCCTCTCTCTCACTGTAATGGGGTCAGGGCTGAAGCTCTTGGCGTGGGTTAGTAAGGGCAGCTCGTAGGGCCGTGTAGCCATCAGTTCCCATCATTTATCAGGTTAAATGTGCTGCAGACGACTGGAGGCGAGGGAGGGGGTGGCGGTGGGGGGGGGGGGGGGGGGGTCACTGCGTGTCAGCGGCCCCCTCCCCAGAGCCCAGTATGCTGGGATCACTAGCTGCCAATGTTTACGCGTCCCCCCTCGGCGGCCCGCGCGCGCTCTAATTGTTTAAGGCTCTCCTGATCGCTTCCATCAGCACCTTGCAAATGGCACGGGCTGCCATTTATCTGCGTCAGGAGGAACACCCGGCAAATGCCTCGACACCAAAACGGCTAAATAGGAAAACCTGACACGTGTTTTTTTCCCCCTCTAACACAAGGTGCGGGGTAGAGGGGGGAGGACTGCGCTCAAATGTCTTTATTTTGACTTCTGTTAATTTTTTTCCCCGGTTGTGTGCCTTGTGCTAAACTGCAATGAAATAATCAGCAATTATAACTTTTGCGGTAGACTAATCACGGCTCCGGTCGAACTGATCATTTTTATAAAGGGGGAAAAAAGCGTAAAAGACCAAAACAATGTTATAAATGCCAAATGTGTTCAACACAAGCCTTTCGGCCCTTTACACTCAGTTGTCACAAGTTTTTGTAATTTTGACATTTTTTGAATATGCAATCACATTCTGCCCAGATGTACGGGTTTGCACATGGTCGTGTGACTATTAAAATCCGGTTCTGTACATTAAAATAAAGCTTTAATGAGATAGCATTCCTTACAGGCAGAGCCAAAAATGTTCCCCTGGGTTTTAGAGCGGTTTTTTAACGAGGCCGGTTTTCGTTTGTGAGGGCTACGACATCCGATAAGGTCGGTGACATCACAGTCATCCCCCAACACAGAAAAATATCTTCAAAGAAAAACAATAGCGCACAGTGCTGCGTTGGCGTTTTTCATCTGCGAACAGAACAGCATGTTGATGGCGTGGATAAAAGTACCAAAGGATGGAAATATCATCCGTTATTTAAATACTAAAGCAGACGCTTGCGCCTTCGTTTGTACTTATTGGCCCTAGCCAATCATACGTCTCTGATATCGAGCGCAGAAGAGCAATAACCCGAACGCACATAACGCCAGGTCAATTCTGCTCGGCCCGCGGGGAGTCGTACGGACAAAATTAAGTTCTTACAAAGAAACAACTGACGTATGATTTACTTTGAAGTCAGCCTTTTTTTATCTGAACGTATCTGAAGGTCTGAATGTACGTTTTTCGAGGCTGTCTGTTTATACACTCTCAGACCGACTCTGATAGTGTAAAAGTAATGAAATTGTTTCCGCAGCAATTCCCTATTCAGCCTCAAGAGGGCCTCCTGATGTTGAATTGGCTTTACTCAGAGGAGAAACCTCTTGCCGTCATCATCGGAATGATGCAGTTTGTAAGGTTACCCCGCTAGGTTTAGCGAGGGGGAAGAGACACGTTTTAAAAAAACATTATTTTAGAATTTTTGCAGATTACGTAGTGCGGGTAGAGGCCTACACGTGTTTACATTGAATTATGTATGTGAATTGAATTGTGTATTGAATTATACTTGTGAAGTATAATTCTGTCAATTAAGAAAATTGTATAGCATAGTTTTATGTCTATACTTATTCAATAACAATGTTTGAATGCTATTAATTTATGGCCAATTATGTACATATTTAATTTATACATAGCAAATATTGTGCTAAATCTGCTCTGTAGTGTACATTTTAGTGTGATAGAGTACATTGATACCAGATGGACTCTTGCAACACTTAAGTAACACTGAACATTTTGCAGTAAGATTATAAGACAACTATGCATTTTCAATTTAATGTTTTTATTCCATGCTGTCTTCATTTTAGTTTATATTTTAGGACCCCTTCCAAAAAATGAAAAACGTTTTTTTTTTTTTAAACACCTTTCTTTGATAACCACCTTTTAACACCTTAATTTTTATGACTTATTGGTTAAAGAAAGAAGAAAAAAAAAGTTCTAAATTGAACTATTCAAGGCTCATTATCTGGTGGACAAAAGCATTTACATGAATTGAACTATTCAAGGCTCATTATCTGGTTGACAAAAGCATTTACAGAACCGGAATTGTTTGATGATAAAGTCAGATAAATGACATGTGGCTTCTCATTAGAAGGGTTTTATAGGAAGTTGAAGCGAGTCACAATGCTAAGTTATTTAGTCGTTTTCGTCCGTGTCACCGGTATGTGGAAACTGGTTAGAGCATTAAATTCCTCTGTTTCTTAATTCTGCTGAACTTTATTCCACTTTAAAAGCGGGCCGTTAAAATGTGTGGGACAGTTCAGCTCCACTGGCATTCAAAATAACTTTAAACCAAAACCACAGAGTAGCCTACACTAAATCTCACCCCTGAAAAAAAATGCTTTCAGTCAGGGAAGGAAATGCAATTATGTCGACATGAAACTCTTGGGCATTTTTATATTATTTGAATAGTGCAAGCATCCGCAGAATAATTTCAAAATGACTTTACTTTACAATTTTACCCAGTAAGAGCCAAACAATTGCAAGAGATTAGAGAACAAACCAATAAAATCAAATAAAAGGCATGCCGTTATTGTGCGGAAAGACAGAGAGGAAGAGAAGGAGAGTGAGATAAGCGGAGAAGAGAAATGGAGGTGTGCAAGCTCAGGGCGGAAAATTTTAAAAATACAAAATTAAAAATGGACTCATGGGCAATGGTCTTTGTAATAAATATGTAAGCCACATGTAAGTGTTGTGTTCTGTATGGTTTCTTGCATGCATTCTTACATGCATTTTTTAAATGCCTTTTTGCATGTGTTTGTTGCCTGTGTTTTTCAATGTGTTTTTGCATAAATTTCTTGCACGTATTTTCGCATGTGTTTTTTTCATGTGTTTTTGCAAGCTTTCTTACATGCATTTTTACATACATTTCTTACATGTATTCTGGCACGCGTTTTTTCACGTGTTCCTGGCCTGCGGTTCTCAGTTCCTCCGCGGACCCCCCCGATCATCACCTCTCCGCGCGTTTATTTGCACGGTGACTCCCGCTCCCGTAAACAGGCCGGCGTGTTTGGGCTGCTGGTGCCGCTGGTGTTGAAAGGCTGTTTACATTCTTCAGCCGTCCTTTATTAAACCCCAGACCCCCGTCAGCGCTGAGCAAACAGGGAGCGTCACAGCGCTGTTCACGGGAGCGAGCGGAAGTTCGGCGGCTGGCGTTAGAGGTGAACCCTCGCGCCCCCCCCGCCTGCCCCCCCCCCTCGTCGCTCACATCCACCAGCAGACGGCTGGCGGTACCGTGCGGTCTGCGGCCCCAGTGCGGTGCGTTCACTCAGGGCCCTAATGAGCCCGTAACCAAAGGGGAGGAAGTTTCCCAAATAAACGACAACATGTGCCGCTGGCTTCGACTCTCCCTCAATGTGACCCCTCCTCTGACGAACCCCGTGCAACCCCGCTGCCTCCTAATCACCGCCCGACCCAACCCTGCTGCCTCCTAATCACCGCCCAACCCAACCCCGCTGCCTCCTAATCACCGCCCAACCCAACCCTGCTGCCTCCTAATCACCGCCCAACCCAACCCTGCTGCCTCCTAATCACCGCCCAACCCAACCCCGCTGCCTCCTAATCACTGCCCAACCCAACCCTGCTGCCTCC
>NC_083764.1:5883808-5906308 GCF_963514075.1 Conger conger
TCCAGAGCGTAGGCAGTGTAGCCTAACGTTAATTTAAGAGATATCCCGCATTTCAGACAGCAGACGGTGAAATCAAAACAACCTTCGGCCCTTTTCAATCTAACCGCGGCGGCGTTTTCTTTCTTAGAGCAAGTTCTGCATTTTCCTTTAACCGCATTATGAGATCGCCAGTCACTGAACAGGCCAGCAGTTCACCTTTGAAGCGAATTCTGTCTGTCGCCTCTACAGTCTAAATGTGAAAAACACTTAAGGGTGTTCAGCGCTGCGGTATAAAACAGACTTATATACAATAGATAGATCACCAAATTGTGTCAAAAAATCCAGGCAATTATTGTAATAGCATTTTATTGAAAATCTGCCTTCAGCTGACCTTTATGAAATATAATCTTACTTTATAATCAATAAAAAATAGTGTTCCATAACTTAAAATGGAAGAAAATGAAAAGGGAGGGGAGGGAGGAGAGGAAAGGGAGGGGAGGGAGGAGAGGAAAATTTACCAGTGGCCCAGTGCATGCGTGTGTGTGTGTGCATGTGTGTGGATGCGTGTGTGTATGACACTAAGGGGTCATGAGAATTCACAGATTTACTGACAAAGTGAGCACTAATCCTTCTGCCCTGCGATAACTCTGCCGCTCTGGAAGGAAGTGGGACGGGTTGCTATGGGTACCACCTGACCATCAGACCCCCCCCCCCCCCATCCCCCATCCCCCATCCCCCCTCACTGGGGGTCTTATCACCCAGCAGGGAGGATTTGCTGCCCCTAAGACCCCATCCCACACCAGTCCCGGAGGAGACCCAATCGCTGTGTGTTATCTTTTGGCTCCGGGCCCCTCTTTCTCCCGTGGCGACAGTTGCCATGGGACCTGATTCTCGGTACCCATCACCGGGCAGGGGGTGGAGGGTGGAGGGGGGGGGGGCGGGGAGATAAACACCTCAAAATTAAGGAATCTTAATGAATGGGTTCTAGGAGGCGTCCCAGTGTCACTCGCGGGACCGCGGGAGCGGAGAGAGAGGCCAGGCGCGTTTCTGCCCAATCTAATCGACCGCTCGAGATTCGCACGGCGAGAAAACATGAGCTTATGGCCAGAGCATCCGCGGCACGCGCATGCCTTCTGTCAGAGCCGTATCGCAAAAAAACATTCCCGCGAACGGGGAGGAATGACGGAATCAACTCCAGGTTCTACAGAAAAGGCGCAAACAACGAGGCTAAATACGAGATAAAAGGTCATAAGAGCACTTGAGAGCAATTCGACGAGCAGTTCAATCTAACGGTCGGTTAAGAATTAGTTCTATAATATTTACAGTAACAGGCAACAGTCTTAAGCACATATCAACATATCAAGAAAACATATCAACAAAAAAAGCTTTAAGTTATTAATTTGAATTATAACTTAATAATTACGCATCACTTACAATGATATACGTCCTGTTTGTCCTATGTAGCTGCTTAGCTCATTATGTGCTGTAAAGACAAAAAAAAAAAAACTTAAGTTTGCACTCAAAAGTTAAGAACAGAACATTACATCACATTGAACAGTATTTACATGAAATAGCCGCATTCGTTTTGGTTTAAACCGCGTTGGAATGTTATTATTTTTTTAAAGACGTATTTCCTGCAATACATTTTTCTATTACATGAATGGCGGCCCACTTTCAAGGCTGATCCCTAAGTTTAACTGAAACTGATAACCGCTAGCGGCGACCAACGCACGGACAGAGAGGGCAGTCATAATTAACTGCGTAATAATTAACGCCCTAATTATCTTATTTACGACGTCCCGGGATCCCCTCCCCCGATCCCGTCGTCCCCTCCCCCTTCCCACACTGGTGTGGCTGCCAGAAGAGACGGGCTTCCTGATTTAAGGAACGCGGCGGGATTTCGTGATTCCGCCAGGCCGTGATGAATGAGCTCGTTCACAGGGAACGCCGAGGCTCCCGGCCGCACATAGAGTCATCTCCGCCGCCGCGAAGCCCCTTCATCCCGCAGTTTGTTTTTCCTAGACACTGATATTCCCCACTTCAAACAGGGGGGTGGGGGGAGGAAAACCAGGCTCTCTTTTTTCCGCGGACGTACGCACATCGCAAGATTCCGGGAGAGTCGGAGACCGGGAAGACTAATGTGCTGCGAATATTCCCGGACTTCCTCCTGCGGGATGTCCCTCGACCTCTCCTCTCTCAGAGCAACAGAAATCATACGCTGAAGATAAATAAATATAAAGTATAAAGCATTCAGCAAAGCGCATAATGTTTAGTATTAGTTTTGTGGCTGGTTCCACAGACGGAGTCCTGGATGAGAATGAGCTATCAGAGAATCTCCATTCAAAACTACAGTCAAACCAACCCATTACAACTTCATTTTTATGTACTGCACTAGCTGATATCTACTTATGGGCATGAATTCAATCTTAAAATATAAAGTTTCACTGATTAGGAGCAAGTGTTGGGACAGCAGCTGAATCTAACAATATCAGGCCCATTGTTTAAGGGGCCATGGGGGTGTTATTTGATTTAGGCCAAAATTAGTTTAACATTTTCTAAACTGCAGTTAGGCCTCAGTCAGTCTGTTCTCTCTGGCAGGCCCCAAGAGGACACTAAGGACACGAAGAGGAAAATGTAAAAACATCACTGTGGTTTTCCCCTTTAAACTGGAGTATTGGTTTTATAGAAAGTGCTATAAGTGAAGCAAGTGAAGATGCTAGGTCTCCTGCTTTTGGTTTTCACCTTGCAACAAATTCCATCCTGATTATGGGTTAGATAAGGTAGCTTTAAGTGATTAATTACACACTGAATAACAACAAAAGCCAGTGGACCGTGTCGCTCTCCAGGACCAGGAGAAGACACATCGCACTGCAAAAACCAAAAGATAAGTCAAACCCAACAAGTAGTTTAGTCTTATATTTAGAATTAAATATTTTTCTTTTTATTATGATTATCATTATTGTTTCTTAAATAAGACAAAACAATTGCAGCTGGGGTGAGACAGTTTCACTGATTTAAAGATTTGCTAATGGGCTGAGAAACTTTCACTTGCCAAGCAAGCAGTAAGTTAAAACAAGTTCATAGAGGGGAAAAAAAAACTAAGATTTTAAGTCTCTTTTTAAGAGCCTTAAAGGGCCTTATTTTTAGGCGCGTAGAGTGCGGCCGCACTGAGAGCGGAATGAACGGGGTCCTCGCCCAGGTGCGAGCGCTACTCTGACACCCCGCGGAGATAACGGCGACAGCCGTCAGCGCGGCGGTATCTCCACAGACCCCACCGCCGCCGCCGCTGTTGCACTTACCGCCGATAACGCCGCGCGGGGACGTCTCCGCTCCTCTCGAGATCATAGCGTTCAGCGCTCGAGAGATACGAGCCGCGCGCACGAGCTCCTCGAGTGCTGCTTCACAGCGCGCGAAGGCGACAAACGTTCGCGGTAATCCTGGAAACGAGGCGTTATCTGCACTCGTCATATCGAGAGAGAGAGAGAGAGAGAGAACGGGAGAGAGGGAGAGAGAGTGAGAGTGAGAGAGAGAGAGAGAGTGAGAGAGACAGAGAGAGAGGAAAGTACCTTGTAGCCGGTCAAAGAACACCACTTACTGTTAAGTGGCTCTTATTATTTATTATGATATAGGGCCAGTTTTGCCTAGTCCTTGACTAAATTAAATTTTTAATGGAGATTCGCTATAGAAAACGTATTAACAATTTAGTCCAGGACTAAGCTGAATCTGTGTTTGTGAAACTGGTCCTATATATTTTAATTATTACATAATCCCGAAATTATTATAAGCTTTAACAGATGATAAGCACTGTAATATTTATTTCAGGGTATTTATTATAATATAGTATTATAGTATTGTAATTATTACATGATTTTGTAATCATTATAAGTCCTGTCCACTTTGTAAGAACATGAGAATGAAGAATGATGAAACAGAGCCACACATTAATTTAGTCCCCTTCACCACTCGGACTGAAATAGTGAAATAATTATTCACCATGAAAGGAAATATAGTACATTGAATACATTACATGAAGTCCATTTCAGTGGATACTGTACATCATAATCACATACCGTATTCACTGGAAAAACAGCTTTGGACCAGCAACAGATCAGAAGCTGCAACCATTTGTCATCTGAGTTATTCTGTGTAGTTATTCCCTGTATCATATCAAAGCCGGCCCTTCACAAAACCCCCATAATACTTACTTTAAACAGACCTTTCGATGACAAGCGTTATGAAACGTCCGCAGGGCGTATCTATCTTAATGGAAAAGCGTTTGTGCGCACAATCTAAGTGACCGCACTGCCCCCCCTCCCCTCCCCCCCAGCTGTGGAACAGAAGTTCCCACGGTGGTAAGGGGAGAAGAATCGCTGGCGGCCTTCCAAAAACAGACTTTGGAGACCCACCTCTTCAGATCTTGGCTCCCCTCTCATCACCACCCCCTATCGCTCCTGTCTCGTGTAATTAATTTATGCTTTTTGTGGTGTTTTCTTTGGTTTTATGGTTTTCGTGGGTGTTACCTGCACGTATTTATGATTTTTATTACGCTTCTTGGTTTGACGTAGGTCAACTTCAATGAAATTTTTTTTTTTTTTTTGTGGAGCGCTTTTTACAGAAGACTGTCACAACGATGCTTTGCAGAGTAACCGAGGGGCCAAAAATGAAAAGGGCAAACGCCAGGCCTGAGCCACAAAAGAGCAAGTACTTCCACAGGTCAGAGTTCACATACATTTAGTGCGACACTGATTCTGCACGTACTTGTGTCACAGAACCCCAGTGAGTACACTGTCCTGCGGCATCGCAAGCACCGGCGACGAGCTCCTGCTAAGTGAACGCACCGCGGCGTAACGCGAGGCGACGTCGCTGAATCCTCAATCAGGCCGAGACGGGACGCGCAGGAACACGGCTACCTCCTCTTTAGCGCTCGACCGGGAGATAAGGGCGCATCGCAAAGGGAGCCCGCGGGGGGAAGCCGTGTCCGGGGAACGTCGTCATCGTCAGGAAGACGTGGGCCGGGGCTGTGACCGCACTGGGGGACTGCGGGGGCCATAAATGTGATTGATGCCGGCGTTAGACGCTTCTTATCAGGGTTTTTCTCCCGGCGGTGTCCGTCCCGGCTCCTTCCCCCGGCCGTACGCGGCCCTTACTGGCCCTCCTGTCCAGGCCGCTGATTACGCGGAGACGGCAGTGCGCAGAAATAACATTTTTCCTCTCGTTATGTCATTAATTACAGCCGCCGTTTCCACTGGGTTTTTATCGCGCGGCGACTACAGGGCAGATTAGGCTGTCTCCCCCCCCCCCCCCCGAATGAGGCCTTCTGCTGGGGAGGGTGGCCTCACCCCGGCTGCTGAGAGCTGGGTTATAGATGGAGCTTCTGCTCTCTCAGAGAGAGAGAGAGAGGGGTGGGGGGTGGGGAGAGGGGGAGAGAGATAGAGAGAGAGTGAGAGAGACAGAGGGGGGAGAGAGCTATACCGTTGATGTTAACACGTCTTCCCACACTGTGGGCTGTGGGTTCAGTTCCAAGCAGATGCTTTGCTTTGCTGTTGTACTCCTGAAGAGCTTCACTGAAATAATCCGGCTATAAAAATTGACTGAATGAATGTAATGAATGTAAAAAAGAATCTGTGTACGAGCATATTCTGAATGCCTCAAATGTAAGGCAATCTAAATGTAAAGGATAAGAGTGTCAGTTTAAACGGATGTCATGTACAGGGCTGTCAGAGGAACGCATTCCTGAACCTCATACTTTCACAAACCACACCTCTCCACCCTCTCCCACACACACACACCAGTGCACCAGCACCAGCAGTGCTGATGGCACGCATCAGCTCCTCACGTCGAACAGGAAATTCTTCAAAGGAGCACCCTGTTTTATGAGTCAGTTTACACCCATAAGTGATCCGTCGACAAGATCGCTATCAGCAGCAGGGATGCAGGGTGTTATTTGCGGTTCAAAAGCATTTGTCGGGTAGGGATGGGTGGGTGTGGGGTGGCTTGAAAATAATATGTTAAATTATTGCCAGTTTTAATATCTCATATATATATGGCGGCCTGTAGCATAGTGGTTAAGGTACATGACTGGGACCCACAAGGTCGGTGGTTTGATCCCCAGTGAGCCCTTGAGCAAGGCCCTTAACCCTGCATTGCTCCAGGGGAGGACTGTCTCCTGCTTAGTCTAATCAACTGTATGTTGCTCTGGATAAGAGTGTTACATTAATGTAATGTAATATGTTATATTTCATAATTGCCTCGGAAGTAAAGATGATACTTTGGTTTGTCTGATTCCCACTTGTGTTTTAGTGATATAAGAACATAAATGTATCAATGTACAGTATATGTTCTGCATCAGGGGTGTCAAACTCCAGTCCTGGAGGGCTGCAGTGTCTGCTGGTTTTCGGTGTTTCAGCATGAGAGATACATTTCAAAGTCTTTCATTGGCTAAAGAGTCCACACACCTTGTTCTCAAGGCCTTAATTGGCTGCTGGTTGAAAGGAAACCACAAATACCTGCAGACACTCCAGGACTGGAGTTTGACATCTCTGTTCTACATGATTTCCCACAGCTATTCTCAAAGGACAGTATTCAACCTTGCAGACAGGGACAAAAAAAAAAACATATTCGTTCGGCCATTTTATGAAGTTAAAGAGGAGGTTGTAGATACCAGCAACTGTAGAACTTCTCTGGAAGTGGTTCATACTAGCATGCCCTAGTACGATCTAGGTTGTGCCCACCTTACTCCTCTGGAAAATAAATAGCTTCTTTCCGCTCTCTGCTCTAAAAAGAAAACAACAGCCCTGTTGCAGAGACCCAGTTGGAGCCGCCCCTTAGTTACTCAAGCGTCATAAACCCCCCCAAAAATAAGTTTCATAATGTCCCCCCGCAACACAATGCAGCTAATACGCAAGACTGGGCAAGGCTCACCAGCTTTTGATTACGGTCTAATGATACATTCACAGATAATAACATGCTAATCCAGGAGGTGTTGCTAATGTTCTGGCAGTTAAGGACTTCCACGTCTGAGTGTCCATTACCGCTGGCTCGTAGCGGCTGATCTCATTAGGCCAGGTACAGCTCATTTGAGCTAACCACAGCCCCGCCGTCTGCCAAACCGCTGCCCGCGCCCCGGCCCAGATGAATGCCCTCCGATCCTCGACGGCGGGGCCTGATTCCGTAGGCCGGGGCAATTAGTCACACGCCCGGCATTCAAATTAGCCGACCTCTCCAGCCGGGCGAAAATGTGCTGTTGATTTAGGCACTTCCTGAGACAATGGCCAAATTGTTTTATGTGAGATTCAATTAGGCCGGTTCTTGCCTTGCCTGGCCCCATCTGGACCTCCTTAGCCCTTAGCCCGTGGAGTGATGAGGAGAGGGAGAGTAGCGCTAAACCAGGACCTCCGTCCAGCTGAAAACGGGATTTTTTTTTTTGGGGGGGGGGGTTAGTTGCCGTGGGGATGGGATAGACCTTTTCCCCAGTTCCTGACCCCCGAGTGGTAATGTGTGGGGAGAGAACGGAGTTGGCAGGCCACCAAACCCCCTCCCTCAGTGATACCCTAACCCCGCCCGCCCCCCCGGTGACACCCCGCCAACAAACGCCTCCGGGAATAAAGCAGCAAGTGTTGGTCTGAAGCTTTTTGATCCAGAGGTGCAAAACAGGGAAAAGCGGGGAGAGAGCTTTAGGCAGCCAATAAATCTGAAAGCTGAAATAGTGTTGGGCCTTCCAGGAATAGTGAAAAAACTAAAAAACAAAGAACAAGAAAAAAAAAAAGTGGTGGTCGTGCAGCTCAGCCAGGTCTGAAACCCAGCAGTAATGGAAAACAACATTTAATGAAACCCAGAGAGGACTGCAACGGCCAATGAACAGAAACATCTGCTGACCGGTGCCCCCTACAGGAGAGGAGGCCTAATGCAGGAGTGTCCAGTCTTATCTGAAAAGGGCTGGTAAGAGTGCAGATTATTGTTCTAGTCCAGCGCTAAGAGTCAGGTGTATCGCTGGTCAAAAAAAAAAAATCTGTACCCACTCCGGACCTTTTTGGATAAAATAGGACATCCCGGCTTTAAGAGCTTTCACCTGATTTGTTTTGGCTAACAGCAGGTTATGCGTTAATCGGTTTGTTTTTAAAGTCCTGCCTCCAGATAGCGAGACGTTTTGGCTGTTAAAAAAGGAAACGCTGCTAAAAGTTTGCTTTGGCTTGTTAGAATTTTTCTGGACTTTGTTTTACTTTTCTGCTTTCAAGATTGAATCTTGGCGTAAAGGCAGGATAAAGGAATCTTGACTTAAAATCTTGACTTGAATCTTGATATTAAATTTGTTTTGTTCTTGCACGTACTTGCAGTGTGATTCACACTCTATAAGTGCCTTGTGGTGGCTGTCAAGTAGAATTATTTATTTTATTTACTTAACCAGGTAAAAGTGATCAAAGAACACCTCATTTACAACCCTGGCCAAGAAGGCATGAAGCACTTAGCAATCGTGCTTTGTAAGGATGGAAGCGATTTAAGGGTTCCCAAGCGTGAAGTGATATGAAACGGTTTCGTAGCACTGCGGTTCCCCTTTCGCCCTCGCTAACACCGTCCCCACAGCTGTGACGGGTTCACAAACACCACCACCTGCACATCGGTCTGCCGAGACGCGAACCGCGGCCCGCCCTCATCGCCGTTGCACGTCGTGGGGGTTGTGGGTCCAAGAATCCGCGATAGAAGTCAGCGCTGCGTGGAGATCGCCGCCCGATAGCCGCGCCCGAAATGCAAGAAGCAGGCTTGTCAACACCGCTTTGTACCCTCTCAGGCCTGTGGCAGAACGTGAAAATATTTTCACCAGCGATAGCGTTATTATGACTGGTAACATGTAGTCCTAGTCTTTAAAAAAAATGGCGTTGTTTTCTTTTATTGAACATGCGCTACGAGACGGATCAAAACGGAGGTCCTGTCAGCAAAACGGCGAAGACTTTGATCCCGGCTACAGTTCATTCCTGCCCCTGTTTAACGCCACTTTTTCGCAGACATCAGTGCTATTGTTTAGACCGGAGTTATTTACATAGCTGACTAACTTTGGTCATGCCATCTGAACTTCAATCTACAGGCTGGTGGTTCAGGGGCATTTCTGGGGAAATAGTTGCAAAATGTGTTTATTATCTGATGAAATATGGCTATAACAGATATATATCACTCCTCTCTCAATTTGTCCAGTGCTAAGTCCTTCTTGCTTTTTTCACGAGAGCCCTTTGATTTCATTAATATGTATGCATGTCCATTGTGAAATGGCTGATAGTAAAAGTTAAACAAACAGAGCAAAAAATAGTTTTGCTGCTGAACAGTTGACAGTAATCCTACATACATAAACCATGGGGATTAAAATGGATGCATTTGCTGAAATTGTACTTGGATTGCATTTTGACATTTTGACATTTTGGACGGAAATTGAGTGTCATAAATATGTTGTTTATAGGGCGATCTGATAGGATTTTGATATTGTACATTTTGATATTGATATTGACGGCCCTGCATTTCAGTTTTGCTGTGTTGGGATGTGAAAGCTCAACATCTCAAAAAATGCTCAGAACACAGATAGGTCACGATTTACTGTCTCATGGTCAAACTCCCAATTCAGTCATGAGCAGAACCGTGTGGGAGTGAGACAGAATTACACGGCGGTTGTTAGAGGAAATAATTTATTTAGGCCACATCTTAGGTGACCTTTATCCCGTCTGGACACGGACAACGGAGAATCTGTGAGACTAGCCTCACTTGGTAAATGCACGTATAGTGACATATTAGTAAGGATTGTGCCTTATATGCTACAAAATCCATGTAAGAATAATACTGTATGTGCCAGTTCTATAACACGTAATGTATTTTATATATTTACTGTATACCACATATGCATTTCTCATATGTTTTTTTGCAAACTTTTGCACATGGCCAGTCTTAAAACGTTACAGTGCGTGATTGAAATATTTTCCGTGAGTGGAACACTGAGGGCAGGATTGGAGGGGTTGGCTTATAGGCCGCTTGTTGTGAGCGGAAAAGAAATAAACAGATTTTTCAAAGCCGTGGAATCCGATCAAAAGCTGCCATCGAGGCCAGATTTCAGGATGTGATGGCTGCCAAGGCGCCTGCTCGATTGATGTGTTGAAAAACTGGAACGACGCATTTAGACGCCTTTTTACTTTTTCCCTGAAACCGAAATTAGCAATTGTGTTTGAGGTCCTTCGACTCCTAAGTTTGGGAGGAAGTGTCTATAAACAGAAGCTTATAAAATCTGACGGAATCCACAACAGACATTTCTCTCTCCCGTATCAAGTCTTGAACACATTCTTCTAATCCAATAATCGTAAACCATATGGAATAACAAAGCCTTTGTGACACAGGCGCCCAGCTACAGAAGTCTCTCATTATTCTCTCTTTCTCTGTTCTATATGAAGAAAGGTATTTTGGTATTTTAGTATTCGGGGTATTCTAGCTGCCAACCGTGGTATGCTTCTTGGAAAGCTGATGTACTCTTCAAGGGTTCAAGTTTTATCTATGTGATCACTCTAGGATTGGAACTGTACTTTCCTCTAGAGTCTTCATCACACTCCTCCCTGCTTTGGATTTGCACTTTATTGTATGTCGCTCTGGATAAGAGCATCTGCTAAATGACTGTAATGTAATATAATGTAATGAAAGGGATCTTTAGCCCTGACACCTGATCTTCAGTCCGCACTGCTCCACCAGGTTCGGGAAGAGCCCCATCCACATCAGATTAGATTGCACTGAATTAACTCATTTGAGTTACTTTATAATATTCGAGTTTACTGTAACTGATTTTAAATCCTGTTCTTCCCTAATCTTGTGTTTTGTATTAGCTATTGTATTGTTGTAGTCGGGGTATTCTAGCTGCCAACCGTGGTGTGCTAGTTTGTAAGTTGATGTATTCTTCAAGGGTTCCGATTGTATCTGTATGGTTACACTAGGACTCGGAACCATACTGTCCTCTAGGGTCCTCTTCACACTTGTTCCTGTGTTTGATTTGCACTTCATTGTACGTCGCTCTGGATAAGAGCGTCTGCTAAATGCCTTGTAATGTATGTAATCATTAATTGCAGCTTTAAATATGACTTTCCTCTAAGGTACACTCACAGGCTAAATACTTTGCTTTTATCATTTCCTGTGCAGCATTAAGCAAATACCTATGTGGTTTCTGAATATTGAAACAACTTTAATTATTACGTGTTATCACACTGGTCACAGAGATTACACTCGCCTGGTGGATCACTTTTAGATCAGAACCTGGTTAGAGTGTGAATGTACTATTCCAGCAGTATACCTGTGTGTGTGTGTACCTGTATGAGTATACCTGGTCAGGGCCGGAGTGTGTTGGGTTAAAGGTGGTGATGTTTCTGGGGCCCACAGCTGAAGAGGGCCCACAAACTTTGAGTACAATGGGGGGGCCCAGAGCAATATCCTTTCAATATCCCAGAATTCCTAGCTTCACCCCCCTGTACCCAGTTGAGACTGGTTGACCCCCCCAACTCACTCCCATGCCCCCTTCCCTCCAGGTGAATCACAAGACATTGCACACCAGTGTTGTCGGAAGGCAATGCAAAGAGCACACGGCAAAATGTTTCATGTAAAATCACAGTGTGCAAGCTGCTCCCAGTTGAACTCATAAGGTATAAACACTAATAGGCTATAAAAAGCTCAGATAATCAGAAAAATAAAATTTTAGCGGTTTCTTCCACGGCGGAGATCGCAGATTCTCTCCGAGCTCGTCTCAGCCTCACGGAGCGCGCTCACACAGACCTGGGTCAGGGGAGTGCCCTCAGATCCACTCTGTGATTTGTTGGCGGCTGTTGAAGGGCCAGGGCCGCGTCCGTGTCTTGTTTGTTTTAGCTGATAAATCCGCACTCGTCCGCACGTTGTCTCCGCCTCGGATGACTCCCTCTTCAAAGAATGCGCGCAGGAATTTTTATCACAATGACTAATTGTTTTTTGTCAAGTTTTAAGCGATGCAGGGCTACGTGTTATTTTCTCTCTTTTTTTCCTCCCCAAGGCTGACTGAAGGTGGATGGGAAATGATTCATGGGATTAGAGATGTTTTAGCCGAATACCTTAGAATACCTCGCATGGAAATGAATTTTGCCATGATAGGTGGTCATCAAATGAAATTAAATCTATGTTGTGGGGGTGTCTCGGTGGCGCAGCCTGTAGAGCACTGACCGCATGCTCATTGCGAGCCGCGACGTCAACGGTTTGAATCCGACCGTCTGACAATTTGTCGCATGTCTTTCCCTCTCTCTCGCTCCCATTCTTCCTGTCTCTATATACTGTCCAATAAAGCTGAAAAAGGCCTAAAAAATATCTTTAAAAAAAAATCCATGTTGTATTGGCAACATAGTAAATTATTCAGTGTAAAATCTAATCTTCCGGAGTATGTATGGTCCCTACTGGCCTCCAGTGTATGCTGTGAGAGTTACATTAACAGTGGACTTTCAACTGTGAAGAAGATTAATTAACTTTAGCGGTCATTTTTTGTTGTTGTGCAGTAAGCATCAAGAGTGCGGGATCACACAGCGTTGTTAACGGGTCCCTGTTCAGACTTCCACAAACCTCTCATACGTGCGCTCTCCTACCCACGTGTTACTCGCTCCCATTGGCCGTCAACGTGAATGTACTCCCGCGCCTTACAATTCATTTCCCCCCCCCCTTTTTTATTTTCAGCCATGTTGACACCTTCCCACCAGGCGCTCACGTCTGAACCGCGATCGGCGCGTTTTCACCGCGTTGTGATTAATTCCCCGCTCTCCGCGGTCCGGCCCGGGCCGAGCGGCTACGCTAACATCGCTAACATCGCTAACATCGGGGGCCGGCGGTCGCTGAAGGCGGTCGGCGTGCGGTCCTTCCCCTCGAGCGCTCCGGAGCGAGAGAGCAGAACAACTACGGGCGGCTGGGGAGTCGTTGCGTCGAACGTAAATTAAATCCCGGCCGCCGAGGCGCGGTGGGAACGGGGCCACACAGCGCGGCCGACGGAAAGCGGCTCCTGCTAGTGGGGAAAAAATGTTTGTTATAAAAAAATCTGTCAGCTCCCCCCCCAACGACACCCCCACCCCCGCCCCCAATCCGTCCTCTGTCAGAAACTATTGAATGGTAGAAAACCAAAAGGTTTTGGTTGTGTTGACATCCTGGGTCACAAGAAAACAAACAAAAAAAACCCAAAATGGCTCCTCGAATTTATTTGCTTTTACAATGTGGCGACATCGTGTGGGGGGGGCGGGTTGACTAACATAAATGATGGCTGTAAGGGGTCAGGGGACATCGGTAGGAAACCGGCAGTTTGGCGAAGCTGGAAGCTGGCGGTTGGAGGTCGGGAGAGGGGGGGAGGAGGTGGGAGAAGTGGGGGAAGGCGCAGTGAAACTTGTTTTAGTTGAGGAGCAGTGCACGGATCAGCTAGCAGGTGATGGAAGGCGTTCACGAGGAATTTAGATTACCACATAGAGAAAATAAACGGAGAGAAACCGAGTGTGTGGGGACCTGGGGCGGGGTGGGGTGGGGGGCGAGGGGCGGGGGGGGGGCTCCGGCGTGTGAGATGTGAGGCTCTTTCCGGCCGGGTAATGGGCCGGAGAGGTACTGAACTGGGCGCTCTGGAACAAAGGCCCGCGGACCCTGAGGCCCTGCCACACACCGGCCAGGATTAACAGCCTCCATGACATCAGCGTTCTCCCATGATGCCGTGCGCCCAGACGCAGCACTGCGGGCGGGAGAAACCGTCAGCGACCTGTCGAGCTGACGGATTTTTACAGTAGCGTCGACCTCCCGAGTTCACTCGAATGTAACTGCTGGGGGTTTTTTTTTTTTTTCGTTTTTTTTTTTTTTAGACCTCGCATCTGGTCTGTGAGAAAACCTCCTACCCTTCCAAAAATTTATGGAAAAAAAATAGTCATGGTGAGTGGCTGATTTCTGCACATTAGCGGGGATTAGAATCAGCAGAAATGTTTGTTTTTAATCAAGGTCAGGTGACCATCCCTGGTTGAGCGGCCAAAAAAATGGCTGTCGTTTTGTCTTGTAATAAGACTTAATAAGGTTTTATTTTTTTCTCTGAAGCAGAAAATGTTAGCTTGTTTAAGTTACTGTTTGCTCACCCCATTGGCAAATCTTGAAATGAGTCAAACTCTCTCACCTCATTGCCAGTTTTGTGTCGCATTTAGCAAAAGAGTAATATCAATATGATTTTAAGTCTAAATATAAGACTAAGACACTTGCTAAGACTGACGTATTTTGGGGTTTTTTTTGCAGTGAAAATCTTAAATCAGCTCATAAGGGTTGGCAGGGGAAGTGGTCTTTGATCTCGTTTCATCCTTTATTCATCCCATTTATTCAGTACCGAAATAAATAACGTGCTGTCTTTTAGCACGCGGGCGAAAAAGCAAACCGTCTCCCTCCCGTTCCAGGGAAACATCGTTCCTCGTTCCCGGAGCCGGGCCGTTGGCCATTTCCGACATGCTACATTTATCTGGGAATGTGGAGTATCTTTCCAGCCTTCACAGGCCCGGCTGGTTGAAGCAGCCCGGTATCATGGCCAAGTGTGACACACACCCGTTTGGGCCAAACAGAGAAGCGGGGGAATTTCACAACATACTTGTGAAACGCACACACACAAACAGAAACGCACACACACATACCCACTTCCCTGCATGCTGTACACTTGAAGCAAGGAAACTCGGAAACTTTCCTCCATTTTGGTTCGCAGGTCTTGTTGCCAGCATCTGTGCTTTGCCATTGATTTTGATTGTGACTCTTCCTATCCCTGGCTTTAGCAGGAGTTACTTTGGTATTTGCTACATGCTTGAATTGTGAATAGTACTCGTATCTTCTGAACAAGGTTAGTTTGCATCCATTCTTGTATTGTTGGAGTTCCATCGGGAAATGGAGTTGCCTTTTTAATTCCATTGCAGATGCTGTAGACCAGGGATCATCACCTGGCCCTTGGGGCGGCCTGTAGCGTAGTGGTTAAGGTAAATGACTGGGACACGCAAGGTCGGTGGTTCTAATCCTGGTGTAGCCACAATAAGATCGGCACAGCCGTTGGGCCCTTGAGCAAGGCCCTTAACCCTGCATTGCTCCAGGGGAGGATTGTCTCCTGCTTAGTCTAATCAACTGTACGTCGCTTTGGATAAGAGCGTCTGCCAAATGCCAATAATGTAATGTAATGTAATGTAATGTAAATGGCCCTCAGATCAAAATCCAGCCCTGGGTAATTAGTGCTACTGATTGGCCAGACTGTCTTCACACCTGACCACCTGGCAAAGGGAACTTGGAAAACTTGGTGCACGAGGACTGTGAGCTGCCGTCCCCTGTTGTAGATTGTAGTGCTTCTTATTAATGCAGTGTTCACTACCTGTGAGTATATGGATTTAATGGAACTAAACCTCCACCACGATAAAAATATATCAATTTTACTTGGCCTTTCTGGTGGTTTTGAGGGACCTTATGGCTAGAACAGGGCACATTCTTTTTCTGAAGTCTCTGAACGCGTTCCACCCAAAGCATGCCACAACCTGGAAAACCTGCCAAGAAAAATGGCATCAGATTTAATGGGACCACTGTGTAGGTCCATATAAATCCATATTAAAAATGTTTAGTTTTACTTATCTCAGATACTATTCTCTCTCTGTCTCTTCCTTTCTCTTATGTGGCAGACATGGAGAGGACAATGCTATGTTATTCATTCAGAATTAGTTGCCCTAACCTGTCGAAGCACAGTCTATTTCTTCTAAAAGGAAAGAGCCTGTTTCTCGGCTGTTAAAGAGCGTAATGTTGTGAAACTTTGGTATTAAGCCCTGTAATACAGGCACTTTTACAGTAAATATGTAAATGGGGAAAATCATCTATTTTTATTTTGTCACTGTTTGTTTATCATCTAGTTAGCAGTAGAAAATAAAATCTATCCTATTCAGAATCTTTTGTTTTTTGAAAATTATGAATCCTAATCCCGAAAGCCATCATTTTGTGATTTAACAATTTTCCTTCTCTTTATCGGGGAAACGATCGTTGACGTTCTTTAGGAAGCTATTTGCGCTGCCAAATCCGCATCAAGTCTCGTGTCAGCCCGGGAATTTTGGGGTCGGAGAAAGCTGCGATATTCATACCCTGGATCTGCCAGGCCTTCAGCAGTGTCCCCTGAATCTCAATACGGTGACCCCCCCCAATTACAGTTCACCCCTGCTTAGCGTCGGAAAAGCGAAATGGAGCTCTATGTAGGCGGCCTGGCGGATTCGTCGAATGCGAACCCACAAGCCTCTCTGACGGCGGGATCTACACCCCGACCGCAACGCCCGTCAGGAGCGCCCGGCGATACGCATCTCGCGTCCCGCCGCCAAAACAAATTACAGCCGTCGGCGAAAGAGAGGCCTCCCATCACCCGGGCTGTCAGGGGAACGGCGTAATTAGATCCAACGGCGAGCGTAAACACCGTCCCATCTTGCGAGGAAAAACCCGCAAAGGGCATTAAATCACAGAGGACGGGTAACGGTTAATTTGACGTTTCGGCTCTCGGAGGGAGTGATGAGCGAAATTGGAAAGAATGCGAGAGTGTTTTTTAACGGGCCGCGTTGGAGCGCCCTGCCAGATGTCTCCATGAGACTCGCCTCTTGTTGTTTTTCTTCGCTGGGAGACTCCAGCGATTAATGTGGACCCTCGGTGATAACCCTGTTGGTATCCGTATACAGGGGCGGCCTGTAGCGTGGTGGTTAAGGTAAATGACTGGGACACGCAAGGTCGGTGGCTCTAATCCCGGTGTAGCCACAATAAGATCCGCACAGCCCTTGAGCAAGGCCCTTCACCCTGCATTGCTCCAGGGGAGGATTGTCTCCTGCTTAGTCTAATCAACTGTACGTCGCTCTGGATAAGAGCATCTGCCACATGCCAAGAATGTAATGTAATATACCTGCATCCCTGCCCTGAAAGATACCCCTACGTCCCATCCACCTCCTTCAGCAGAGGAAACCTGCATCCCTGCTACCTGATACTGCTCCCCCCCCCCCCACCCAACCCCCCCAAACCCTGATATGCTTTATGCACTGAGTCATTCAAACTCCCTTTCTTGTCTGTTTGCCTACATGTTAACACATTTCAACCACATTACCAACCAAATGTACACTTAGCACGAGAAAACCATAAGCAGAGAGATGCTGTACATGAAAGGAGATATCTCGGTATCAAGTTTCATGACTTTGTGGAATACATATTAAAAATTGTTTATTTGAGTTGACATAAACAATTTTGGATGCCTTGTGGGGAAAATAATTGTACTCAAGCTGGTAGATCCAATAATATAGAGCATGCAAGCATTCAATACATTGTTTAAATATTCATGTATATTTTGAGAATCATTGTGAATGTTTATAAAGGAATCAGATTTTCCCTGAACAGTTTTTTGTGTAAACACAATACGTAATGTGGGGAAGACTTTGCTGATCTGTCTTCATATACCATGACTCCTGCTGACTCAAATTTCATCACAGCACAATGAGGACATCAGGCCATAACCACCCTCCTGTGCTCTAGTGTTGGCTAACATGCCGATTAGCAAGGCTATACATCTCATTTACTATCCCATTGATTTTTATCGGTGTGAGATCCAGGGTGCTTTAACTGTCATCTGCAATGCAATTCAATTTACAGTGTAAATGTTCCTGCAATATACATTTCTCCTCATTTTAAACTCTCATTCTAACTCACTCTCTTTTTCCCTCACTCTTTCTCCCCCCCCCTCTCTCTCTCTCTCTTGCTCTCTCTCTGTTTCTCTCTCTCTCTTTCTCTTCTTCTTGAAGATGGCTCTCAGATAGTCTCACCTGATTTCAGACATCGGTAATCTAACTGGAGGCCCGACGGAGACAAAGTGGAGATATGGGATGGTGGCTCTTTGGAGATGCGCGTGTTGATCTGAAATGGAGCGGGCGAATGCTGTGTTTTGGCCTCCGCCCCAGGAAGGAGATTGGATGGGGGACCGGGTACGGGGGGGACAGGGGGGGCTAACCCAACCGATTGTCACCTTTAAACCGTGAGTGGAAAGGCGGCGCGCCCCGTGAGATAAGAGGTGATAACAGGCAGCGGTGAAGTGTGTGGGGTTTGGGTTTAGGATCTGCACGCTCCCTCCATCCGCCCGCACTGACTGGGCCCCGGGGCGTTCTGCAGTCTGCAGGCTCTGGCACCGTCCAGGAAGCGCCACTAAAGGCCACTAGGCCTTCAGGCTTCAGCGAGGGATGGGGGATGCTCTGATTTGGGCTCAAAAACCGAACATACGGAAAACAATAAAATCCTTTTGAAAGAAATGCGGCTATGAAAAATGTATTGAGAAATATAACCACATGCATCTTCCTGAACCTAAATTATGAATTTCTGCTACACAAGACGCATGATGATAAGTCTTATGACCAAATATGTGGCAGTTAAGTCTTGTTAAATACCTGATATACAGGAAATATGATTGCAGTGCACTAAAAACATTTACCTAACCTCACCTTAACCCTAACCATAACAACTAATCCTAACCCTAACTGCTAACCACTAACCCTAACCACTAATCCTAGCCACTAACCCTAACCTCCAAACTTAAACTAAGCTAACCTAACCTAAACCATTAACCCTGACCTAACCTAAATCTGCCACAACCCAAATGCGTAGGATATTTCTAACCCTAACCATGATCTCAGCCATATTAATAGATGCCTATATGACGTCACTCATAAGGTAAAAATTTGTTCATTCAAATATGTGTTTAAGTAAATAAAGAATAAAGAATTTAGCTTCAATACTGCATCTCTTTGAAAATATTGTTCATCAAAGCTGAAAAGCAGAGCCACTGCTGGGGCAAGATGTAACGTTTAAACCATAACTGACACAGGAGGAAGGCTGGGGAATTTAACAGGAGGGAAACCATTCCTTAATCATCACTTACGGTGATAATCGTGCAGAAATGACCTTCCCAGTATGCCAGTACGATATATAGCACCTTGAGGTCACGTTGCTATCACCAGCGATGAGTGAGTCCTCTTGGTTATGGTCCCTGATAACATTCGCTTGCAATAATTCAGATAAAGCTACAAAGTAAGAGGAAGGATGTGCAAGGTGATAAATTAGCCCACGGCGATGACTTGAACGTTGTTGTTCTTCGCTCTCTCGCCCCCGTGTCGGCCCGAGACTCCGGTCGTCTCCCCTATCTGACCGCCGCGCTGAGATTCCGGGTTATCGGCCCTCGAATACCGTCCACTCCCCACTCGAAGATGGGGAAGGCACCGGGATGCCCGAAATCGAACGGTTTTCGGTGCAGGGATCGTAGGTGTGGGGCTCAGAGTGCCATTGGGGGGGGGGGGGGGGGCGGTTCTGGTTCAGCAGATAAAGGGGGTTGATATTGGACACATTCCTTTCTCGTCCGCTAATTTCGTAGCTGCAATCGCGCGCTGGCGCCTCACCATTCAACACAGGTCTCGGAAGCCTTCAGGGGCAGATATCTGTGTTGTTTCGGTTTTTTGCTGTGATTTTTTCTCCCCTTGATGATTCTCAAAAACACGACACTATCTTCATTTCAGAGTAAAGCATTCGTAACACTGTGAGCAGCTAGTGTAGTTATCAGACATAATGTATGTCTGTGCACTTGTGTTATGTCCTGTCTGTTCAGAGGGTTTTCATAAAGTGAATTTAAAATGTGATAGCATATTTACATAGCAACAGCAAAACATCTATAGAACCCACATTATCAATGTGTCATGTGACTTAACATAAAACATCACTTCCACCAGCTCTCAATATGTCTCCGAGTTTAAATAAAGAGAAACGGAAACGTTAACAGCGTGTGTTTTAGTGTTGTAGTACATGTAGTCTTGCAGCAGGTTACAGGAGGAGGACTGTGACGTATGGATGAACACTGCTTGTGTCCTTGTCTCAAGGACAGTGCTAAACTCTGCCATAGGCTTTAAAAACAGCTGTGTGGCTGCTGCACGCTGGTTTCCATGGCAACATTGGGCAAGGCGATGGATTTAAGCCACACACTTCATCCTAAAACAACACCCACACATCAGCTGATGTTTGGGATGGAGATAGTGTGATGGAGAATTATTACAGTTCTGTGACAAAGCACTTTCTGGAAATCTCAGGGTGGTTGGCAAGAAAGGATTTAGGTATGGTATGCCAAATACTCTATCTTTAATTCAATTCTAAAAATAATAATAATAATACAATGATTAAATAATAATAGGTGTAATATTCTAACAAAGGTGTAATATTCTGCCTGAAATGCAAAAAATTAATTGTATATTTATATCATTCCACTGAGCTTACTTGTGTATATGTCTCGGTGCATCTGAAGGGCTTATGTACCTCACATGGACTGTAAAGTTCTCAATGGCAGCTGGTTGATTAATACACACATACACACACACTCTCTCTCACACACACACACACAAACACACTCACACACACGTGCACACACACACTCACACACACAATAACCTTAAACAAGAGCCATGTGAGACAAGCTAGTTCGACGGGAAGTGGTCGGAGGGTCGCCGTTGATTTTCTAAAGATGTTCTGGCTGAAAATAGTCGTTCATTCATTCATTCCTTCCGTGGCTTTGGCCAAAGAAAGCACCTCCCCCCTCCGCCCGGACAGATGTGGCGTCTAAAGACGAGGCGGCGGTTCTGATTGGATGCGAGTGTCTGGGCCGCTGCTTCCGGAAGCTGAAGTCAAAATATGCTTTTTGGAGCTTTTGGCCGGAGGGAAGGCATTAGGGCCTAATCCCTCCTCGCAGACGACCCCGTGACCCTATTAGCAGGCCACGGCGGATGCGTCCGCAGCCCTGCGTTTAAATATCTCCGCCGTTTCATATGACACTGCCGCTGACGCTTTTATCCAGAGCGACTTACAGTTGATTAGACTAAGCGGGAGACAATCCCCCCCTGGAGCAATGCAGGGTTAAGGGCCTCGCTCAAGGGCCTCGCTCAAGGGCCTGACGGCTGTGCGGATCTTATTGTGGCTACACTGGGATTTGAAGCACCGACCTTGCGGGTCCCAGTCATTTACCTTAACCACTACGCTACAGGCCGCATTTTGAAGGTGAAGATAATGTGCTTATAGTGGAGTTTGTGTAACAGTGAAAATGTTGCACTGTAGGTTTGGGGATAAAATTATATCGGACAAAATAAATGCTTTTCAATGTACGTATGTGTTTTTGCGTGTATTTCGGTGCTGTGTTCGTGTGCACATGAGTGTATGCGTGTGTGTGTGTGAGCGTGGGTGTGTATGGATGACAGTGTCTGCAAATATGCACGTTTGAGAATGTGTGTGCGCTTGTGTATGTCTGTCTGTGTGGGTTTGTGAGTGTGTGTGTGTGTGTGTGTGTGTTCTAATATCCCTGTTTACACAAAGCTCTCAGCCAGATGGGCACATATTGATCACAGCCCTGAAACAACATGAATGAATCAAACCGGCCCTAATCCCTCACTACTGTACAAACCAAACAGCAGGATACAGTCATCTAGGGAATCTACGCCCAGCCTTGTACATTCCACTGACCTGTGACCACAGCCCTTTCCCCGGGATTAAGACCCATTTCACATGCAAATGGCCCACAGTTGTGGTTAAGAGCTAATCTGCGGTTTAGAGGGGGAAAAAACAAACCTATTTGGGCATATGTACAATCAAAGCTCAGTAGGGCTCTGTTTTAATTGGAGAATGATGTGTCGCATAAAAACATTACATTACCAATTTGGTATGAATCAGTAATTGCACCCTTTGCTAAGTGCTGATAAACAGAAATAAAAATCCCTGAGACAGATGGTGATTTTATTTGTCAGTTTGCATTACAGTTGTTTTCAAAATGCCTTGGCAACAGCAACTTCAGCATTTTAATCAGCGGGCCAGAAACGTTTGAATGAAACTGTAACAACAAACAGATGTAATGGCTAGTGAGCAGAACAAAACACATTGTTTCTTTAAAAAATATATATATATATAAACATAATTCAACTCATCATTGTGATAGGTTAAAAAAGTACACACTTTCTTATCTGCGGTCAAGAATAATAAAATAATCACGTGAGTGGGATTATGATTTCCTGTATCGCTTCTGTAATCAGACATGCTTCACATGGTTAAATGTTAAATGAAGTTAAATGATTTGTGAAATGTTTAAATGGTAAATGGCTGGCGTTTATATAGCGCCTTTATCCAAAGTGCTGTAAAATTGATGCTTCTCATTCACCCATTCACGCACACACTCACACACCAACGGCGATTGGCTGCCATGTTGTTTAAAAACAACATTGTGATCAATTACGTTCAGCAATTACTGAAACAGAAGTGATTGGAAGAGGCAGTTGATTTAAATGTGAGATTTTAAACCGCGGTCCAGGAATCAGGAACAGCGAGTCACAGTTCTCTCCCGCCACACACACACACACACACACACACGCACACACACACACACACACAGACCGTGTCCCGTCTCTGTCCGGTCCTTGTTGTAAATCCGTCTTGCGTCTCTCTGTA
>NC_083764.1:5908808-5913808 GCF_963514075.1 Conger conger
ATTAACTGAAGGTTTTAGAATTCATGGACAAGGATCTTGTTTCAAATTTTTGGGGAAAACAAAAGATGTTATTTTGGAGAGATACTCACATTACCACTTAATGCAACATGATAACATTGGGTAGGGGGGGTATTTCATATTTTACCAAACATCTATGTATCTGTGAAACAAATCATTCAAATTTTATTGTCAAGATATATGTGAAGGTTTTAATGGGCAAAATATGAGAGCTGTCCAGTCCAATCGGCTACCCTATTGGGGTGGGGTGACTTTTTAAAATAAAATAGTGGTAATAATCTAGTACTATTACGACTATAAACTATTATACTTCTCTCTCTATATATATATATATATATATATATATATATGTCTGTCTGTCCATCCCTCTTTGTCTGCCTGTCTCTCTGTTTCTCTCTTTGTCTGTCTGTCTTCCTGCTGTTGCTACCCCCGGCAGGCAGGGGGCAGTGTTCTGGGCCAGTAAACCCCTCTCCAGCCTGTGTGATGGTGTGAGAGTCGCAGGTTCCCTAATGCACAGGGCCTGGGTGTGGGAGTCACCGGCCGGGGAGATATCAGCGTCGCCTTGCCTGCTCCGCCTTATCGAGAGCTCCCATTCCCCGAACGAAGCGCCGGATAATCACCAGGGGAGTTTATTCCGGGCTCCAGCTGCGCTACTTACACATTAACACTCATCCCACTCAGGCATCTACAGACGCCGTTATCCACAGACACCTGCACGGCTCACATTTCCAAAGTACACTCCGTTCATAGACACAGTGTCGTCCATTTTGAGTCAATTTTCAATCGTTACCCCTGAACAGAGTTTGTCAACCAAACAAAAAAGTATTGCAAAAACATGTATATATGATTTGAGGTAATAATGCCTCATCAGAGCTGGGATATTAGTACTGTGCATGCGTCATGGGATTAGCAAATGACATTACATTACTGGCATTTGGCAGACGCTGTTATCCAGAGTGACGTACAGTTGATTTGACTAAGCAGGAGACAATCCTCCCCTGGAGCAGTGCAGGGTTAAAGGCCATGCACCAGGGCCAACCAGGCAGACCAGCTGTGTCGGATCTTATTGCGGCTACACCGGGGATCGAACCGCTGACCATGCGGGTACCAGTCGTGCACCTTAACCACTACGCTACACTTGTACACTTCTTACGGCAGGTAAAAAGCACTGTCCTGAGGAGGAATATGAGAGTCTGTTGCTCATCAGGTGATGTACAGGCGCAGGGTTTTGGCTGTTTTCCGCCAGGATCTCGGCGCTTGTTGTGCTTGCTCAGTCAGCACTGAGCCCCCTCCACAGCCTGGCACCAAACTGACAAACACCCAGGCATGTGTGGTCTCTGCTGGCTCGAATCCGGCTCTCACACTGACCACCCGAGAGCAGCAATCCTACCCCCCCCAAACCCCCCCAAACCCCCCCGGCTGTCACACATGTGCTCGGGGGTGCAAACACATGTCCTTCCCTCACCTCTGCGCCTTCCAGAGGGTCCCGTCGCTTCACGAGGGTCAAGAGCCACTGTCAGCACACCCACCCAGCCCCCAGCCCCCACCCCGCCCCCGCTCCTGCCGTCTCCTTTTGGGAGCGTCGTTATCTCCTCCTCCGAGGAGAAATAGCGAGCGCGTCGGCCATTTCATCGGCTCTTTGCACTTCTCACTTCTATTAAGATCGATGGCCTCGCAGAGCTATAAATGACCGCGCTAAGTCTCGCCACTGCAGATTCAAGGCTATCCTGTGTTACCCCCACCCCCTGCCCCCCCCCCCCAGCCCCGGGAACCGGGATCAAACTGCTAATGGGAGTGACAACTCTCCTGCGTGCGAAAGAAAATAACTCTCCGACATCGTCCGCAAGCTCCAAAGTTCAAGAGTATACGGTGTTAGGCCCCTCGACGTTTCCCACCGCGGCAAAAGCCTTTAATTCCAAATGTTTGTCCTTAACTCCCAACTACTTTTTTTTGTTTCTTCAGAAAAACTTTGGCTAAACGTTTGCCAGAATGAAATTGTTGTGTGCCGCGTGTTCAGAGAGTAATTTTATATCGAGAGATGTTTTGTTTTGTCTTTCATTGCGATTGCATGATGAGAGTTGCTGCAAAAAACAAACCGATGATAATTCTACTTGCATAAATCTTTGTGTCAATGCTAAGGCCAAATTGTGTCGCAGCGAAGATTGAACAGGTGTCAGACACATTCAGCAGATTCCTGTCACCAAGATTCAATCATCAGATTAATAATGGGAGATTCATCAAGGTATCAGCAGGAAATGGACGTAATGTAATGTAATGAAATGGCAGATCTGTTTTCCAAGCACACTTACATTTGGGTTAAACCAAACTTATATACAAACAACAGACGGCATCGGGCAGACCGAATGTGTCTCTTGCAGTTGGATTTTATTTCATCCAAGCCAAAACCTTTTTTTAGCAGGGCAGCTACATGACGGAATCAAAGCACATTAATAGATGGCATCTTTTTTCACTGCCTTGGACTGACACCCCCGTCTGCATCAAAATGGCGAGCAGAGATTTGCTTTGATCTCTGCTCTGCAGTTTAGGCGGATATTAATGTTCATTCGGGGGTCGGGCGGGGAGTATTATTTATGTCCAAACATACTGCCCCACTCCCCCCCCCATGGCCCTGTTTCACAAAGCTGGATTCCTGAGTTAGCTGGATAACTGCACAGCAGTACAACCCCGGAACCCTCCCAAATTTGGAACATGGACTGAAGTAAAAAGAGGTCCAGATTTTACTTTATATACTAATACGAACTAACTAACTAAATAACGGCTAACTCAATAATCCTGCTTTATGGTACAAGGTCCCAGGATTACTGAGTAAACTGGATAACTGAACTGAGCAAAACCCAGAACAGCCCTTTTTTTTTTTGCTTCAGTCCAAGTTCCAGATTTGGGAGGGCTCTGGGTTTCACTTACTGCAGTTATCCAGCTACCTCGGCAACCCAACTTTGTGAATCAGAACCGCCCCCCGCAACCTGTTTGTTTACATGCAAATATTATCGGAAAATATCGTGTCATAATCTCTTTCTCTCTCCCTTTTAAAGCCAAGCCATAGATCAAAGTTCAGAGCTGCCAAATATAAAACAGCGAAAACAAGCTTGCGGAGTGGCCGTTAATCACCAGGGCCGGCGGATTTGATGACAAAGATTAAACGCCTGTAAGAGACACCCCGTTCGCGCAACTGTCATCAAATACCCGACGGACCATTAACAGGTCACGGAGACGGTCCCGTGTCACCCCCTCTCCCTGTTCCCCTCCCTACACCGCCCCCCCCCCCCCCCCCCGGTCCCCCTGTTCCCCTCCGTACCCCAGTTAACTGCCTAAAGCACAGGTGCTTCTCCAAGAACTCTTTGAGGAGAAGTGTTGTCATTCCATCACACCGTTGGAATGCTGTCGGCTCCTAAAGCTGGAATTAGGCATGAATTTTTTTTCTCCCTGGAAAACTACAGGGACACTCGTGATAAACACCCTCGGGTTTGGACCGTGTTTTTTTTTTTTTTTTTTACTGTCAATCCGCTCTTGGAAGGCCATTTAAACTGAACTTTTTGACACAATTTGACACGAAAAAAAATCTAAAACGAAACATATCATGTGTTTCTATATACCCTCTGGTGCTCTCCTGCCATAAGTAGAAGGCTTGTTTTTAAAGATCTATGAATTCTTTAGCATCATGGGAAGAAGAATGTTTTTAGTCATGTGATTGAATGTGCATATAAATTTGAGATGAGTGATAACAAAATGGCCGCCAATAATCTTCACATTTAGAGATTAGAGGGCAACAACGGTAGGTGAACGACAACGACACACAAACTTCCCCAGCTCACGTAAAACAGACGACAAACAACATACCTAACCCCGGACGAACATGGAAAACGATAAAACGGGAGAGCGCTTGGCTCAGAGAGGAATAATCCCAGCCTCACTGTGTACACTGCAGTAGCGCACCGTGTAAACCCCGGCTGTCTCAAACAGCACACGGTAATGTCAGCCGGGCCACCTGATCCAAAGACAACATACCGGTCGTTATAGAGCCATCACTTTCGAATAAAGCCAGTACTACATTGTGCGCGAGATGCGTTTTAATTGCTCGGGTAGCTAGCTGTGCTGCTCATTTGAAACTGGCCACCTATGTGAAGAGACTCATGGGATGTAGTTTTTCTGGGCAATTTACAATGCATCTAAAACACAAGTGAACTCCTGTTCTTAAGTGTAACTAATTGCGCAGTGTGCAACCGGAGAGGTCAGAGAAGCAATGTGCACCTCTTAATCATTTATGTGATTTATGTGATGCAATCAGTGACTTTTTAACACTGACTCTTTTGAAAGTAACACGAAAATGCGTTGTCCTTAACTAGACATGGAGGTGTGTTAGTAATATTTGTGGTTTTTAATACACCTCCATGTCTAGTTAAGGACAACACATTTTCGTGTTACTTTCAACAGAGTCAGTGTTAAAAAGTCTCTCATACATTGGATATTTGCAACACAAATGTAATAACTCTAACACAAAATGTGTTGAAAGTAACACAAAAGTAGGAACTGTACATCCAGAACATCCTAGCAAATGCAGTGCAATACAGTACCGATTTTGCCCTGATACCACTAAAAGACACAAAATAGCTAATCTAAGTTCCATATACAAGCGTACAGTACAGGGAACACACCAAAGCATAACTTTGCAAAAACCGTCACTCTAAAACCGGCCCTTATCCGCTCTGGTCCGATGTTCCGCGGTGTCCAACATTACGTAGTTCACAGCATCCTGCATGTTTAGTGGTCGCATTTAAAGTCAAAAGGGCGATTAACAATGCGTTTGAGAAGGACGGATGTCGGGTGCCAGGCCGTTTAAGCGTAACATATGCTAAACGGTGCGATTCGAAGCCCGTATCCAGTTCAATAAGTGCCACTGTGTCTCGTAAAACCACAGGAGACGGTGAGATGAATAAATCAAAAATCACTCCAGACCAGCCCTC